>NW_028296630.1:600000-783107 GCF_055471065.1 Atractosteus spatula | reverse complement strand
ATACGGCCACCATTGGTTGTGAGAGCCGGCTTACCAGCGCGGTGACGTCACCGCCCTTCCCTGTGAATAGCAGGGACCGCAGCCGCCGGGCTGATGGGAGATTTCCCTTTAGTTCAGCTGGCTGGGTCCCTGTTGAGTGACGCCGGAGGCCCGGGTTCGAGTCCCCGATGGTGGGGGTTCGACCTGAGGCGGCAGAGGAGAGGGCGCATACCCACATGAACACCGGAGCGCTACAATTTTTTTGAAAAAACAAACTTCATTAGGCTACTTTAGATTCAAACTGTATGTATTCTACGTACGAAGTTTTGACATAAAGCTTTTATTTCGTCACCCCCATTTCGACTGATGTATATTTATTCATTTACCTGCTTTGTATTCTGTACACGGAGTATTTAATGGTGCTCGTATTTAATAGTACAAGCTTTGAGGTATAGCCAAGTTTACCTTATTTAGTTGAATGAAAGCGTTATGTTCCTCGTACTGTCATTTTTGTACTGGGACAGACGATATGAAATGTATTTAATGGTACACAGCTTGGAATAAGCAGCAATATTGCCAGTGATTCCTTAGTTTACTTCGCCTGTTATGAATCGAGGTTAAGTTTTCAACATGAATGAACACAGTGTCACTACATTTGTACAGGGATTGACGAGATAAAATTCAATTTAATCAAACTGCAAGCGGACAACGAAAAAATTAACAGCCGACTTGGATTTTGACCCTCCTGAGCCGTGTGACAAAACAGTGACATCACGCGAGGGTGCTTTTTACCTTTTTGTACTAGTGCGCCCTTTAATACTGGCGCACTTGAAGTTCACACTTGCGCTACATCACAGAAGTGCGGACTTGTAGAAATGGCTTAGGGCGCAGGTCGAGAACTGGGACATGGCTTTTATCTCTGAAGCACCCAGAGATTTGGGGAAGGACATTAAACCGTTGTGGCTAAGCAAATAATTAGATTAATTGGGTAGGTAAGAGCCGAGTTGGAATTGAAGATTCATTTAACTGGTGAATAATTGAATACTGGAGTCACACCTGAAGAAGGCTCCACGGCCGAAACGTTGTTCTCTTTCTTCTTTTTTTCAGCATGGAATAAACCTATTACTTGTTCCTTTGCAGCCTACTCATGCTGACGCAGCTACCCACCTGAACTATCAATGTAACATTACTTTTTCACAACAATTTTATTATCAGAGAACAGATTATTTGATCAGAAATAGTTCCAGTTTGCTGTTTGATTGTTGTACTGTCTTTTGATTGTTTGAATCTTAATTTATGCATTTGTACACTTACGTTTTAAGTTGCTTTAAAAATAATGAGGTAGTGAACACCCCACCTACCTTGACAGGTAACAAACTCTTTGTTTTGTTTTTCTCACATAAAAATGTAGGAGAAAAATGTTTGACACTTCCAATTTTTGTTTAACCTGTTATTAACATTGACACATTTAGCCAATTTCCTCCTCCTTAAACATTTGTTATATCTCTGCAGCAGAACATAGCAGGAGCCTGGTTCAGGTCTTAAATTGAAGGTAACCCCCTTGGCATTGAATGTGAACAGTCAAATTTCTTATATTTCTTAATGTGTCCACTCAGCAGACAAACATATGAAAAAAAAACAGGAGGCGAAAATGTTTTTTTGGTCTTCAGAGGTCAGATTTTTCAACTATATGCATGTCAAGGGCCTGGGAATGATTTGAAAACCTTGTTCTAGGTGACTACTAGCTTGGATACAAATCTGGGAAAAATTGATCAATTAGAAAAAATTCTACATCATGTTTTGTGAAGACTGAACCTGGAATGAAATTTCACGCCTATAATAAAAAATCATAAAAATATTGAAAATAAGAATAATAACCATTGCAATTGCTATAAAAACCATTAGACACTGCTAGAGAGCCTTTATCTGCTGTTATGCAATGGAAAAAAACCTCAGAGTTGCCTTCTGCTGTGAAAAAAAGGAGCACTGATAAGAAACTGATTGATTACCCCTTCTGAGTCAATGATTGACAGCTAAAAGGCAGGCGGAATGCAGCTGGAGGCTTCTAGAGGAAGCCTTACCCCCATAGGGCTCTAAATGGCTGAAAATACAATGAATGACAGTGGTTTTTCCCAATCAGATCGCCTTAGTTCTAGCGGTCGTTCTTCAAACATTTACTACGAAGTCAATAACCTTCAAGAGTTAAACTGGAGATAAACTAGTCTGGGTTATTTTGGATATATATCATGCTTCAGAATAAGGTAAAAACATGGAATATATATACTGTATATATACGCTGGTTTTTGCTTTTGCTGTTTTGTTGGTAAAAATGTATGATATTGACATGCTGTGCTAGCCGGGTGTTTTTATTGGGATTCTGCTAGTTCATTAATTTATTGGTTTATTGCATAACAGTGTCATATCTGTGGAAACAAACTTTATGGTTTTGTTGTGATGATATTGGAGAATACGTGCATGTGAGAAAATTTGTGGAGCAGTTAAAAAAAATGTTGTTTATCTTGCGTTTATCTTAAAAATAAAAAGTGTCATCTGGGGGGACAGGCGTGGTCACCAGTGACCACGATCCGGGCAAACAGGTTTTTTCAATTTTTTTATTGATATCACATTACATTATAAATTATAGAGCTTAACTTTCTGTATGCATCATATGAAAAAAAATGACAGAAAACCTCTACAACATGTTCATTGACATAACGATGTACTATTCAGTACTGGAATTTATTTTTTTGTTTAGATATTTTTTCTATTTATAGAACACTGCATTAATAATTATTGAACTTAATTTTCTATGTGTGCTTCATATGAAAGAAACTGACCGAAATAACATCATATGTTCACTGACATATTGATGTACTGTACACATGTATGCATAGCCCGTGGGGTGTGATTAACGGGCATTTCGACTTATGTAAATTTCTAGTTACGTAAGGGTTTCTGGAACGGAACTATTATGTAACTCGAGGTTTGTCTGTACATTTTTGTCTCTATCCTTAAGCTCTAGAATGTTACTGTGAAATTAAGACATTTGGGTCTTCAATTCATAGACTGAAACAGACACCTGTTGCAAAAAAACCGACCTAGGACCTCAAGCACTTAACTACCACTATGTGCTCAAGTTGCCTTTTCTCACAAAAACTCTGAAATGGACAATGCGACTCAATTCTAATTGCATCTTGTATCTAATGGCTCTTTGAACCTCTTCAGTTGGAGTTTGGATCCACAGTACAGAAACTACCATTGTTAAGTCAGTTAATGATTTTCCAGTGGCTTCTGGATCACTTAATGTGCTCTTTATTCAACTAAAATGCTGCTGGTGTCAATCACAGTCCCACACTGGATCACATGGAAACTTATCTTGGGATATCTGGCACATCCCTTCCTTGGTTTAGCTCTTATTTATCAATACCACAACCAGAAACAAATTCATCAATCCTAGTTAAAAGTGCACTAACCCGAGGTATTACATAGAGATTTGTACTGGAAACTTAACTATTTAATATTTATACACTGGCTCTTGGGCAAAGTTTTTACCATTATGGGCTTGGGTTTCACTGCTATCCTGCTGACAGATTAATTTGAAAATCAAATTGGATTACTACTATTCTGGTTTCTGTACTTTACAGGTGTCTGTCTGAAATTAAGATATAGATACAAAAGAAACATTTCTGAAAGCAAACCGTGACAAGACTGATATTAGCTCAACAGCTGAAAAATTAATGCTATAATATTGATATGTGCCATTATTTTTTTGTGTATTATGTGTACTACTGTAAGGAGCTTTGAGGGTTATTTAAAAACACTCATAAATTAACATTATACTATTATTATTGTCCTTCAATGCATAGTCATGAGAATTGTGAAGAGAGAAAATCTTGCAATACTGCACTCACCACTCTGGGCAAGATGTCAAATTTGCCAAGCATGAACTGCAACTAATAGCACCAATGATCGTAAGAGACGCTGACACATCGAGGCCACTCTGCGTGGCCTCTATGAACTGGGCTGTTAAATCTACACAAGAGCTAATGCTGAATTCAAACAACTTAATTCCTTAATGCCATATCCTCTTCATTAAAATCCAGGCACTACTGTTTTGTAAATCCTTTAGTCACCTCAAAATTGATACCCAAAATATAAACAAATAATTGTTCCACATAGACATGGAATACTTGTTTATTCTGAAATATAACTGTTCTATCTACATACTCTTCACACTTTAAACTATAAATCCCACCATTTTCTAACTGCTTTTTCCAATACAGGGTTGCAGGGAGCTGCAGCTTATCCTGGCATGCAGTGAGCGCAAGGTGGTACAGTATACACGCTGGAGGGGACAGCAGTCTATCACAGGACACACACAGATAGACACACACAACCTCACACCAAGGCCAACTGTCCCAGAAACCAATTAAACTACCAGCGTGTCTTTGGACTGTGGGGGGAAACCCACGCAAACATGGGGAGAACATACAAACTCCACGCAGACAGCACCCCAGGTCTGGAATTGAACCCAGGGCCCCAGTGCTACATGGCAGAAGCGCTATCCACTCCACAGCCATGCTGGCCCTTTATATAGATTTTAATTTTCTTTTGATTGTGTTCCAGAGTACTTATTCTCAGTAGTCATAAAGGTAAGACACTGCATACTGAAAAATTATTTTATTTTCTTAAATGTAGCACAAAAGGGACAACAGTGAACACTAAATCCCTGATCCACCCCTCTTCATATTATACTCACTGGATATATATGGCATACAGTATATATGGGGAAACAGCCAAGTCCTGTCAGCTGCAAATGGGCAGGGATGTTTTTGGTAACATTTGGTAGAAAACAGACCTCTTGCTCTTTGAGTAAGCAAAACATGCTGCTATCTGGAACCCGATTCTGTGATTTTTTTTAAGGAGCATATTTGTGATTTTTAAAGTGGGCCTTAGTTTCTGATCATCAATATTCACGTTTGTTTTAGGTAAGATGATTGTCACTATCGTTGTTGCTGTGTTGAGAGAGGTTAATGTTACAAATTACTGCCAGAATTACTTCAATATACAAACTACCAAGAACAGAAAAACGCAAGAGAGGTTACAGACACAAGTGGGCTGCTCAAGTGACCGTATTCATTAGGTTGCTAGTAGCTAGTAGTTTACTGATGAATCATGTGAAACTGTCTCTTGTACTGTAGGAATCCCAGGAACAGGTTTATCTCTAGAACAAATCTGATAGCTTGTCCCAGAGACAGTTCACCCTCTCAATGCATGACGTCATTCTGGCGCCCAAAAGCTGACACCAAACAAATAGCAGGTTTAAGCAATATTGAGTCAGAAGTTCCTACAGTACCTTCTGGCCTCCTTCTGGGTCCAGAGAATGCACACACGCTACATACTCCTGCATGGCCTGTTCTTTGCTCATGTCCCCGAGCTGCTTCCAGGCCTGCCTGCAACATCACAGCACAATGTGTAACCCATCAGCAGCCTTACAGAGCCCAGCTGGTAGAAACCACACTCTTAACAGCTTTTCAGTAGGACAAATGTTTTGTTTTCTATTTTTAATACAGTTCGGCAAGGAGACTGTCAATGCTAGAACTCATCTTCTCGGGTACGTAATCTAGTCACAGTCTATCCCATAAATTGACAGACAGATGTTACTTGTCTAGGATGTTACTTAGCCTTTAACAACTGAAATCCTACTTACAGTCCCTGGTCTGTTGGGTTTCTTACAATCACTGTAAAAGTTCGCACATTTACCTTTCTTTTTTTCTGGACAACACTGAAACCTATATTTAGTGTGGGTTTTGTGGACTCGCACAGATTTGTCTCTTGCCTCGTGTAACTTAAAATGAGTTTGTGCACAATACTTTAGCTATCGCTTACTAAAAGGAATACATATTCAACAACTGAAAAGGTATCAATGAGAAGAAGCAAACTTTAAGAATATGATTAGCTAGTCATCATGTGAACAGAGGATAACAATGGCTGTTTCAAACAGCAAATACACTGGAATTTAACTGTATTCCTATTTTAAATTCACAGTGGCAATATGCTCACTGTGTGGAAAATGATTCCATTTATTTTTTAAATGTGCTTGATATGATATATATAGATATATATTGTATTACCCTGTTCATTTATGCCAACTGCTTATTTCTAAATTTTGCATATAAATAATGTATATAACTCAGTATACATGGCCAGTAGGTTTGTCAGTAATACAAAATGTTTGGGGACTACCAGGAGAAATAATGTCACAGGTGCAATGTAGTACTACAAGGAGGTACTGTAGATGGATTATGCTTATAATCACAACGTAGTTCTACAAACAATTATCTAAGAAGACAGTTTCCAATTAAACCAGTTTAACTGTAGTTCATTCAAACTTACCATTTCCTTTGTCCTTCAAAGTCAAAGAAGCCTGGTTTTGCTGTGTTACATGTTCCAACTTTGACCTGAAAAGTCAAACCAGACAGAATTTGAAATCTGAAAAAAAGTTTTATCACATACAATTAATTTACAGTTTCTATTGCTAGAAAGCATCATCATAAAGTGCTTAACAAATTTTAGTCCAAGCGGCAAACATTGTACTGTATCAAGATTATGAAAACAATGTTTGAGGTCATTCTGCAGGAAATACAGGACTGAATTTAAAAATGGCAGTAAGAAGGTGAAAACTTTTTTTAAAAAATCTTATTTTAAGCACTTTCTACAAATTTCAGGAATTAAGAGAAACAAAAAATAAGCACTGAAGTGATAAAATATAACAATAATTATTTAAGACAAAACTGGTTAAAGAATTTATTAAGCGATGTCGATCTCATGAAGCAGAGCAAGTCCTGAACTTCTATTCTCCTGTACGTCACAAGAGCTTGCTGCCATCAGCAGCACGGAAATAGAACATTTTGAGATTATGCTCAAAATGAGAATGTGTCCTTGGAAACACAGTGTGTGATGTCATTGCCTTTATAGTTGCTCATTTTATTCCATTTAAATAGGTCAGCATGTCTCAGATAGGCGTATTTGGCTCAAATAAGGATTAACGTTCAAATATGAATTTGCATTCACAGACTGGATTCACATCTTGTTACTGCTAGTTCCAAATTCTCCAGACCAGAGCTGCTTTCCCATCTGATTCATACACATTTAGTAGCTTACAATCATAGTACGTATCCCTGTGTCGCATGTTTTTATCATGCCAGTGAAAACTCTATTATTGGTGTCCACCCAAATATCTTTTAAAATGGCTGTGTAAAAGTATTTATTTCTGCACTTTTATATATCTGATGTCACGCGAGAGCTTGTTAACGATTTTTAAAGCACTTTCATATTCCTCACATTAAAATTGCGAATTTAAACAGGTATCATCCGAGTCTTCTGCCGATCAGATCTTGGTCCTAATAAGTCTTTGACTGACAACTTCAAGATGTCATGAGGAAACTGCTTCTTGCCAGTTGTTGTCTTGAAGATGTAAAGTGGGAACTTTCCCCCGTCACAGACTTCAAGAAAAGCAACAAGCCAACCCGTTGTTGCGCACAAATCGCGACTTCAGAAAAGTCGTTTTGTACACTTCTATTCAACGTTCGTCAGTTAAAACGATCCCTTGGGAAACTAGAAAATATTGCTAGTGGTTTCTACATCCAAACGTACTCAGTACTTTATAAACACGAAGGTTATCCCCCATTGTCACCAACTATATGACAGAAACTGATTATGCACATGCTGAGTGCACATTTGGAAGGTTTCAAACTAATTGATCCTGAGCCCGAAAACACATCAAACACGCCTTTGCTGCAGTTTATTAAAGAGTTGCCAAAGGTTTGGGGTTGCTTTACCTGTTTATACCTACCTCGCTGTCTGCACCAGTCCACGGAGCCGCTCAGCTGCCGCTTCAAACTCGGCTTCGAGCTCTGTCTCTTCCAGGCGATACCCCAGGTCACCAGCACCGCAACCTTCCTCCCCGAGACCCGTCTGAGTCCGAATCTGAACCACCGAGCGGCTCTCCTGTGTCCGGCCGAGCCGGGTCGGTACCTGAACCCGTAGCAGAGTCGGGGGAAGACGATGGAGAGCGAGACGCCATATTTGGAGTATGTGCTATAAATATAAATGTTATGATCGTAGTTTGTATTTCTCGAATAATCTAAATCGATCTTCAGGAACACAAATTATATTAAAATTACTCTCTCATGCAGACAGTACCAAGATGCTGGCTAATCGTTTCAGGACTTGTTGCTCACCGCGGAGAGGTCGGCAAGATGGCGACCAGTTCGCACGTGTTTTGTTAAGCGCTGAAAAATTCTTTTTGAGAAGGGTCTTTTTCCCTTAAACTGTTGGTGAAAGGAGAAAATTTGCTTTGATTTGGATGTCTATGATTTTTGACTAACTTTATGTCAATTTTTGGAGAGTTTTAATTTTATTTCTAACCCAAAAAGTTAAAACTTGGATACGATTTTTTTTTCTTTCCTCTGAATTGCACTACTGGAAAAAAAACCCGTTATTTTAGGATGGATTCGATCTCTGAAAAAAGCACTGGTGGAAAAAAGCGAAAAGAGAAGGACGTTTAGAAAATGCCGCGGCCTTCAGGAGGGCAGGTGCACCCTGCAGCAGGGGCGAGCGGCGGAGCCGGGGCGCCCCCGAGGCCGAGCACTCGTCCGCCCTCGACAGCGAGAGGAGCTCCGGAGAGCCGCAGCTGGAACAGCTGCTCGACTCCGACTGCGACATTGAGCCCGACACTCCGGAAAAGCCCCTCATGAAGAGGATGAAAGATGAGCCGTCTCTGCTGGAAATGCAGAATAACATCGTGGTGCTTCTCTCCAGGAAGATTAATGAGAGAGCAGATCATTTGGAGGCATTGATTCGAAAGAACACGATGACAGTTGCTGCCTTACAAAAGTCAGTGGACTTCGCGTTGGAGGAGGTGAGAGACTTAAGATCAGATATGAAAGCAGTGAAGGAAGTGGTTAAAACAAATGCACACATACTGTTGTCAATCTTAGAACTAAAGAAATGTAAGAATGTGTTGCAAAGTTGTGATGAGGCAGGTAATGTGGTGGGGCAGTTTGGCTTGAGCAGTGTGTTGATGGTGGAGAAAAGATGTCTGGGATTGTTTTGGTGATTTTCAATGATGTGAGAGAAGTAGGTGGATCTAGCAGACTCTATAGTAACCTTATATTCAGATAAGTAACCTCTCCAAACCTGATAATGTACATGTAGGCCGGAAAGACGCCACCTACGCTCAAGTTTGCGAGAGGCTGCCTTCATGGATCGCAGATGGTCATTGTACCAGGGGGCAGGGCGTCAGGGGTTTTCGTGATTTGACAAAACGAAAGGCTATTTTTTTTGTACTGCAAGAGGTTTAATGCAGATTTTTATTTTTTACAAGAGACGCACGCTTGTTCTTCGGATTTGAATTTTTGGAAGAGTCAATGGGGGAGTGATGTCTGGTTATCATTTGGTAGTAATCAATCTGCGGGGGTTGCAATATTAAAGGGTAAATTTAAAGGTAAATTTATTAGTAGTAGAGTTCATCATTTGGGCAGATGGATAATTCTTGTAGTGGCTCTTAATGGGAAAATGTTTTTGCTGGGGAATATATATGCTTTTAATAATGAACAATATAGCAGAGACTTGTTTCTTGAAGTTGAAGAAGAAGTGAATAAGGTGAAGGACAAGTTCCAGGATATTGAAATTATTTTAGGGGGTGATTTTAACACAGTCTTTGATGTTAAGTTGGATAGATACCCTGTACCTGCTAGATCTCCCCCTCCTGATATGGAGTTGCACAGGTTATGTCAAGGCTTAGGAATTAGTGATATATGGAGATGTAAACATCCAGGACTAAAGGAGTTCACGTGGTGTAACAAGGACAGATCTAAACAATCAAGAATAGATTTTTGGTTAAGTTCAAATGCATTAGAAGGACAGATTAACAAGGTTTCTATTGAACCATTAGTACTATCTGACCATAAAGCAATTTATCTTTCTGTTAACTTGAGTAACAATGAGGATTCTAAAGTCCCTAAGACTTATTGGAAACTCAATAATATGATTTTGGAAAATGACAGCTTTAAAATGGAAATGAAGGAAATTATACAAACATATTGGAGGCGAGCTCAATTAACAAATTCATATAGCCAAAACTGGGAATTTATGAAGTATAAGATAAGATTGATTGCTATAAAAAGAAGTAAAGAAGCTGTCCGCTCTAATAAAATAAAGGAAGAGGAAGTTATTAAGGCAATTTGTGATCTTACTGATGACAGCAATACTGATCAAACAGATGTTTGTAAATTAATTGGACTGCAAGCTGAACTGGATGAACTATACATAGAAAAAGCAAAAGGAGCTTTTGTTAGATCCAGGAGACGATGGTTGGAGGAAGGCGAAAAAAACTCAAAATACTTCTATAATTTGGAAAACAAGAATGGAGATTATACATCTCTTAGTAAACTTAACATAGATGGCTGTGAAACTCAAAATCCTGTAGAAATTTCAAGATATGTATCAGATTTGTATGGTAAGTTATATACTAGTAAGGCATGTTCTACAGAAAAAATGTGTGATTTTCTGAACTCATTAAAAGAAGACTTTAAAACTATAGACGAAGGGTTTAAAGCCATCTGTGATAAAGAGATATCCATCTTTGAAATTAAGAAAGTTATTAATAAGCTCAAGGTTAACAAATCTCCTGGTAATGATGGCCTTACCACTGGATTTTATAAGACCTTTCGAGATGATTTGGCTGAATTTCTTCTTCTGGTGTTTAAGGAGTCAATTGACAAGGGAGTCTTACCAACCTCGATGACTCAGGGCTTAATAACCATAACTCCAAAACCAGATAAAGATCATTTGTTGATAGATAATTGGCGGCCTATCACTTTGATTAATAATGATGGAAAGATTCCTGCTTCTGTTTTTGCAGAGAGACTGAAAACAGGCCTTGACTCAATTATTGATGAGTCACAGTCGGGTTTCATGAAAGGAAGACATATATGTAATAATATTCGTTTGGTGTTGGACCTTGTAGACTATGGTGAACTTATTAGTCAGGATAGCTTTGTTCTATTTGTGGACTTTTATAAGGCTTTTGACACAATTGAACATTCTTTTATTTTTGAAACTCTCCATTTTTTTGGCTTTGGTGAGTATTTTCAAAAGGTAATTAGAACTTTGTACAATCAAGGTAACAGCTCTGTTAAATTGGCTCATGGAACTTCTCATAGATTTAGAATTGGTAGGGGAATTCGACAAGGATGTCCCATAAGCCCATTCTTATTCCTGCTGGTCACACAAGTTATGGCTATTCATATAAAACAAGATGTGTTTCAGGGTATTCAAATACAGGATAGAGAGATTAAGTGTTCCCAATTAGCTGATGACACAACGCTATTTTTAAGAAACCATGCAGAGATTGAGAAGGCAATTAAGTGTATAAATGTTTTTTCCTCTGTTTCTGGTCTTTCTCTTAATTTAAAAAAATGTGAACTGATGGCTCTTGGGAACTGTGATGTTTCATCTATATGTAATATTCCTGTAAAAGATGTAGTTAAATATCTAGGTATGAAGATTTCCAAAAATCCAAAAATTAGAAATGATCTAAACTTTTCTCCAATTATGCATTCATTTGAAAAAAAACTTGACTTATGGTTGTTAAGAGACCTTTCTTTAAATGGTCGAATACTTTTGTCTAAATCTGAGGGTTTATCTAGATTAGTTTATGCTTCACTGGTTCTGGACGTACCACCTGCAACTATTAGGAAAATTGACTCCAAACTTTTCAAATTTATCTGGAGGAATAAACCCCATTATCTTAAAAGAGAAATGATTTGTTGTCCACAGGCAGAAGGGGGCTTAAATGCTTTAGACTTTAGGACATCTAATGCTATTTTTAAGATTAAATGGATACAAAACTATTTAGAAAATAAGCAAAGTATATGGCATATAATCCCCAATCTGATATTTCAAGAAGTAGGGGGTCTAGAGTTTTTACTAAAGTGTAACTTTGACATTGGAAAAATCCCCTTGAAACTTGCCAGTTTTCATAAACAAGTACTTCTGACGTGGTCACTTATGTATAAACAACTTTTCCCCACATAGATTTACTATCTGGAACAACAAATATATAAAAATTAGAAATAAAACCTTATTTTTTGAAAACTGGGTCAAGAATGATATAATTTGGATTAAACAATTAATCAAGGCTGATGGTAAAATATATAGTTACACCGAGTTTGTTAATAGATACAATATTTCTATTACTTTGGATCAGTATTTTACTGTAATTAATGCGATTTCTGGGGAAATATGAACTCTTTTAAGGAATTGTAATAGTAGTCCTTTAGAAACATTGGAAGAATTTACAGCTCATATTAGACTACAAGGAAAGGATATTGCGAATTGTGGATGTAATAACCAATTTTTGAGATCCCTGTTAAAAAATGATAATTTACTTGCGACTTCAATATATTGGAATTCTGCATTTGGAAAACGCATTGATTGGAGAAAAATTTGGATGATGCCCAATAAATATTGTATAACCAGTAAAATTAAGGAGGTTTCATACAAAATAATTCATCAAATTTACCCAGTTAAAACTCTTCTTACCCAACGATTTAAAATTAATATAGATGACAAATGTGTTTTTTGTGACAATAGCCCTGAAACTATTCAGCATTTGTTTTGGTTATGTCCCAGGGTAAAAATGTTCTGGACTAAGTTGCAGAATTATATTAAAAAAGAGACCAATATTGATATTTGTTTTGTTGAAAAAGATATCATGTTAAGTTTCAGCCCCAATGAAAACAATAGAAAAATTTCGTTTGTAATAAATTTAATTATTATACTGGCACGTTATCACATACATAAAATGAAGTGGTCTGGGAGGTACCCTGTGTTTGAGTATTTTAAAATGGAAGTAAAGGGGTATTTGGAGACTATTTCGAAATGCAAAAATATGAAAGCGGTGCGGACATTATTTTTATTTAATTTGTTTAATCTTTTTTCATAACTTGAATTGATGTAGTAGTATGTACCCCTAACGATATTTTTGTTTTGAATTGTTATATGTACTCTTGTTTGTATTGTAATGTTTGTTCTTTTGTTAAGCATAAATAAAAATTTAAAAAAATTTAAAAGAAAAGCAAAAAAAAAAACTTGTTGCTCACCGCGGTCCGTTTACCGTTCGCTCCCCTAAGCGGTCCGAAGGGAAACCAAAGACGCAGAGTACATAAGTTCCTAGTTCTATATATACAGTATAGATGGAAAAAAGAAACGCAACATTTTCTGGAATGAGAATATTATAGTTATAGCTTATGTACTTTCACAAAAAGTTGTCAATTTGTTTTAAGCCCTCTGACCAGCAATACAGCTTGTGCAGTGAGGCATTGCAACTTGCCAATCACACAAAAGTTCATTAGGTGCACTTGTTGTTGCACAGTAGAACGTTGATAGTTCATCTGGCTTGCTTGGTTTTTCAGTAGCTAATTCAGTGGCTAAGTCATTCACGTAACTCGTCTAACCCTTTCTTCAAGGACATCAGGATATCGGCGTCCACATCATAGTTGGGTAGTTTGTTCCAGGCCCCAAACCCTTTGAATAAAAATATGCATTTCCCTGTTTGGTAGATTATTTAAACCTCTTATATTTAAAAAAAATTCAAATAGTTTCCCCTAGTTCGTGTTTCACTACTCAATCTTATGAAGTGCACTACTGTAGGTCAGTAGCTTTGAGGATTTTGAATAGTTTGAATAGTTACTTGCTATAACTATGAATAGAATTATGAAGGCTAAGACTGTTTTATTTTTTTAATGGTGTAGTACACCAATAAGATATTTACAGACAACATTAAAACTAACAAACCATTTTGTGATTTAGTTGAAAAGTGTCTGGTCATGGATGTGGTAGTGTGCTCACCTATTTGAATAACACAACATTATACAAAAACATGAATGCAATTATTTTTATTTCAGAAACAGTAGATCAGCTAGGCAAATGAGGTTCCCATCAATAGAACTCCTTTTTTGATTCTTACAGGAAGGCTCTGGATAAAGCGGTCGACATCTTCGACAGCAAAGATGGTTTTTTTGGCATCTTCCTGGAGTTTGGAATTACAGGGATCCCTGGAAACACAGAGTGGTTTGACGTGTCACTGTTCGAGTTTCTTTATTCCATGGCAGCGGGTCAGATAGACTTTGGATACAGTTCTTCCCAGCGGCATCTTAATGTCAGGTTTATTCAATAAGAAGCTATTTGATTAAAGGTGTGTGGTAATTTGGCTATTAGACAACTGTTTTTCAGTCATTTCAATCACATTCATAACTCTTAATTCCTCTCATCTTCTATTGGACTATTCACCCCTGATCTGTACTATTACCTGTCCCTTAACCAGTTCAATACATGAATTTCCCTAAATGCCTATTGCCTTTAATTTAAGAAGAACACTATCAAAAGCATCTTTAAAATCTAATCATATCATTTTGTACGTTCTGTGTGTTTACTGCTGTGACTTGTTTGAAGAATTTTAACAAGTTGGTAAAGGAAGAATGACCTTTTCTAAAACCATATTGACTACTGCTAGGGTCTTCATATGAGCGATCCTGTTGTTTAGTTCTAAAGTGGTTTTCATAACTTTACTTGTAAAAGAAGTAAGACGTATTAGCTTATATCTTGTCATATAAGTCACATTTAGTCATATTTACTATACTGAGAGATACTGTAGAAGGGAATGAGGTAGGGCACTGAAAATGGAGAAAACAGAGTACTGTTGAAGAGGACTGCCAAAGATTGATGCACTGGACAATGGACTATTTAGAAGAAGAGAGATCAGGTAAGAGTAGAGCTGCACAGTTAACCACTAGATCAGAGTGGAGTTTAGAGTTCTGCCTCACCATTCCCATGGAGGTAGCAGTGTCAATAAAAAGTGACATTTGCAGAAGACTAAGGCCAATTTGTGTAAAAATCAGTTTGTTTTTAAAGGATTCTAAATTTAGGATGAATTCCCCCATTCTACATAAATTCCATCCAATGTCTAATTCTGAACCACACTGGTCACTAATGTGCTACACAAAATAAAATCACAGTCACAAACTAAATACTCACCATCTGGAGTGTTCTGAGGCTTGTTCCTACTGAATCTGTCCAAACTAAAAACTTCTTTTTTGAAGAACTATGAGCACACAAAGAAAACAATTAAGGAATATTTCTTCCACAGGTATTATAATTGAACTGTTACGTACTGTATTGATCTTGATAAATTTGTAGTCATTATTCATACAGAATATTCAGCATTGGCCACCATAGCAGTTGCTATTCTTGTTGATTGCAATTAATAGAAATGTCATTCTATTCCAATAATTTCTGTAGTGCTAATATTAAAAATACAATAATGCCCAAATTAATTAATAAAGTTTGGGTAACTAATCCATACCTTGTGTTTTTGAGGCTTGTTGTACTCATCAGGCACTTTAAAAGGTCCAAAGCTTTCACAGCTCCCACGTCCACTGGATGTTCCCTGGGCTCTTAAGTTTTCCAAAGATGGATTTGTTTCATTCTGAATTCTGAAGTCTTTTGACCTATTACCCATGATCTTATGCTTTATCATGGAGCCAAACTTTTTCAAAGGATGTTTCTTGACTTTCTGGCTCACATTCACATCTTCATCCGGCGTATTAACTGCAAAGGGGATGTTGCTGAGCGAGAGAAGCCCTTCGCTCTCAGACGTTTTGGTCAGTTGCATTGGGGTCATGTAATGTTTTGCTATGTCAATGCGCAGACCACTCTTGCTTTGGGCTGGACTGACATTTTTGTCCTTATTAAGGCTGGGATTGTACACATACCAAGATGAGTGTCCAGGCAACTCCTGTCACAAAAAAACAAAAAGTTACAGTTCAGTGATTGTTGTTTCAGTTTTAGAAGTAAATCAAAACAAGTAACACTTCTCTTACGGAAAAAAAGATAAGGATTATGGGGTGTGTATATGATTTTAGCACTGACGTTAACACTAGAATAAAGGCAAACAATGAAATATAAAATAATCAGTTTAAAATAATCAGACATCAGTTTGGAAATGTAGACAATACTGTGAGCAAGTCTCTCTATAACAGCAATAACTCACCTGATTGCTTTTGTACTAATTTAATAAGAAAGTGATAAAGCTGAAATCCACAGACAGGTGAGTTTGGTACTGTACGTACGCTATGAACTGACAATAGGGATATTTCTGAGATGTTATACAATATTAGGGAAAACAAATCTGGATTTGTAGTTTTATTGCATTGTAAAGGAAAATGCACAACATAACTATAATCATATTTACAAAATGAGTTCCATCTTCCAGTACTTTCTACACAAATGTCTGTTAATTAGGTACAGAACAGGTCCATCCTACTTTGGTAAGAGAAATTTTTACAGGTTTGGAACTGTTGGTCATACCTCATCAACCACATCATGCGAAGAGGACTCCAGAAGTCGTGTTTTCATACTGTCTGGCCTCGAGGAGCTCTTCCTAGTCTTCTTAACTTTGTTCCCTGAAACCTTACACTGCTGTACTACTTCTTGATCCTGGACTCTTTGAGCCAAATAATCTCCAGGCTTCTCTGGGGTCTCAGAAGCAGAGCAACCTTTTTTCTTATTAGAACAAGGTGTCACACCAACAGCTTCTCCTAGGGAACGCGATGAGCAGGGCTTATCCATAGTGTCTTCTGGCTGGAAACTGTTTTCAAAAACACTTTGGACTGTTGGAGAAAAGCCCTTTGGAGACTTTTTCATAGAAGACTGTAGTTTTTTACTTCTGACTGTAGTTACATTTGTGTCCACAATTTTGTCCTGTGTGGACTCACTGGTTTTCTGAGAAATGAGAGATTGTGAAGATGGAATTGAACACCCGCTTCGTAAACCATGAATTGCAATAGTTTCTTTAGCCACACAACAGGCCATTTCCTTGATCATTTCTGGATTCTGTGAGGCAATTCCTACTTGTAATACTTTCTTGCTGCCAATGGATTCCACCAGTTTGCTGTAAACAGAGCTAACAGTTTTCTTGATGGCTTGCTGTAATGTAAGATGTTCTTCAGCCTTTGGTTCACTGATGGTTAGAGTGGAAACCTTTGACAATTCCTTCAGCGCATCTTTGGTGAGTTTCAGTGCCAGGTCCCTGACCTGAGACTCGGACAGCTCTTCCACTTCCCCTGAATAATTTTCTGGGTTCGGGAAACCAGGGCGAATTTTCAAAAGCAGTTTTGCCATGATATCTTTCACTGCATCTGTTAGACACATAACAGGTGAAGGTTCTAACTGGTTCGTTTTGGTGCACATGAGCTGCTCAGTGCTCCAGGTTTCCATATCAATGGCAGCTTGAGGAGTACTGGACTCAGGGCTGGAACAGTTTAGCTGAATTTCCTTTAGCAGATTATCTGTGACTCCATGTACTATTTCAGAAGAAACAAGAGAAACTTCAGAAGACTGAGCACTGGGTGTTGCCTCTTTGTTGTGCTCACTAGTGATTCTAATATCACTCATCAGCTCATCAACCTTCACATCATGCGAAGAGGACTCCAGAGGTTGTGTTTTCATACAGCCTGGCCTCGAGGAGCTCTTCTTAGTCTTCTTAACTGTCTTCCCTGATGCCTTACACTGCTGTACTCCTTCTACATCCTGGACTCTTTGAACCAGATAATCTCCAGGCTTCTCTGGGGTCTCAGAAGCTAAGCAATCTTTTTTCTTATTAGAACAAGGTGTCATGCCAACAGCTTCTCCTAGGGAACGTGATGAGCAGGGCTTATCCATAGTGTCTTCTGGCTGGAAACTGTTTTCAAAACCACTTGGGACTGTTGGAGAAGAGCCTTTTGGAGACTTTGTCATAGAAGACTGTAGTTTTTTACTTCTGACTGTAGTTACGTTTGTATCAACAATTTTGTCCTGTGTGGACTCACTGGTTTTCTGAGAAATGAGAGATTGTGAAGATGGAATTGAACGCCCACTTCTTAAACCTTGAATTGCAATTGTTTCTTTAGCCACACGACAGGCCATTTCCTTTATCATTTCTGGATTCTCTGAGGCAATTCCTACTTGTAACACTTTCTTGTTGCCATTGGATTCCATCAGTTTGCTGTAAACAGAGCTAACAGTTTTCTTGATGGCTTGCTGTGATGGAAAATGTCCTTCAGCCTTTGGTTCACTGATGGTTAGAGTGGAAACCTTTGACAATTCCTTCAGCGCATCTTTGGTGAGTTTCAGTGCCAGGTCCCTGACCTGAGACTCAGACAGCTCTTCCACTTCCCCTGAATAATCTTCTGGTTTGGGGAATCCAGGGCGAATTTTCAAAAGCAGTTTTGCAATGATATCTTTCAATACATCTATTCGACCAATAACAGGTGAAGGTTCTAACTGGTTCGTTTTGGTGCACATGAGCTGCTCAGTGCTCCGGGTTTCCATATCAATGGCAGCTTGAGGAGTACTGGACTCAGGGCTGGAACAGTTTAGCTGAATTTCCTTTAGCAGATTATCTGTGACTCCATGTACTATTTCAGAAGAAACAAGAGAAATTTCAGAAGACTGAGCACTGGGTGTTGCCTCTTTGTTGTGCTCACTAGTGATTCTAATATCACTCATCACCTCATCAACCTTCACATCATGCGAAGAGGACTCCAGAGGTTGTGTTTTCATACAGTCTGGCCTCGAGGAGCTCTTCTTAGTCTTCTTAACTGTCTTCCCTGATGCCTTACACTGCTGTACTCCTTCTACATCCTGGACTCTTTGAACCAGATAATCTCCAGGCTTGTCTGGGGTCTCAGAAGCTAAGCAATCTTTTTTCTTATTAGAACAAGGTGTCACACCAACAGCTTCTCCTAGGGAACGTGATGAGCAGGGCTTATCCATAGTGTCTTCTGGCTGGAAACTGTTTTCAAAACCACTTGGGACTGTTGGAGAAAAGCCTTTTGGAGACTTTGTCATAGAAGACTGCAGTTTTTTACTTCTGACTGTTCGACCAATAACAGGTGAAGGTTCTAACTGGTCCGTTTTGGTGTACATGAGCTGCTCAGTGCTCCGGGTTTCCATATCAATGGCAGCTTGAGGAGTACTGGACTCAGGGCTGGAACAGTTTAGCTGAATTTCCTTTAGCAGATTATTTGTGACTCCATGTACTATTTCAGAAGAAACAAGAGAAACTTCAGAAGACTGAGCACTGGGTGTTGCCTCTTTGTTGTGCTCACTAGTGATTCTAATATCACCCATCACCTCATCAACGATCTCACTTGCTTCTCTGCTAATACTGGTTTCTGGTGAAAGGGATGAACATCGGGAAGCTGAATGTGTCAGCTTGGAAATGTTGGTCACCATAGAGCTGATTATGGTTTTGACCACTGTCTCATTTCTGGAGGCTACAGCTTTCTGTAGAACTTGTTGGGATCCAGTTTGACACAGCAATTCATTGTGAACAGAGCTGGCAACCTGCTGAATCTTGTGTGGTTCATGAAACACATCATTATCCTGTTTCACAACTGTTATCTCCTGGTTTTCGGACAAGTCCTGCAACACACTGTCAAAGAGGTCCACAGCTATCTGACTCAGCAAAGACACAGACATCTTCCCTGGGATTTCTGTAGAAGTTTCCTCTTTTATCAAAGTAGGGTATATCTGCAATAGCAGCTGTGTTATGATGTTTTCCACAGTCTCAGTACACACTAAAGTCATATTAAGTGATTCTGTTGATTTAGCCATAGAACTTTCCTGGAGCCCAACTGAGGAAACCGGTTCAATATTCAACGGTTCTACAGGGACACTGAGTGGTTTGATTTCAGAACTGTTTTCAAGGTGGGAGTCTCTTTTCAGTTCCTCAGAAGAACTCTTCTCAATTTCTGATGTCACCCTGGCTGCTGGTATATTACCTATGGTAACAAAGAGCTTTTCATTTAATGATAGTAAAACAAAATATCAGAAAGTATGTAGAATTGAAACAAAAACTAAATTATATTGAGAAGTAACGAATGACAGGCATCACAAAATATTTGAGTATAAAGCTTCATGTTCCTGTAAAACTATTACATCTTGGAGCTCAGGTAACTACATACAAACAAGCAGCCATATTCACAGATACTGTATATATGGCTACTGAATATATGGCTATATTCACTCATTCTCTCATTCATAGTCATGGCCTACACTATCTTAGTCTAAATACATCAAAAACTTTTAAAAGATACAAGAGATAGAAAATCAAGGTACTGTATATTTACAATACAACACAAGAATTACCCCCAACTTATATTGTGTTAACATCTTACAATATACTGTAGCAATCAATACATTTGTATTTTTTTCTATCGTTCATAGTTTCAGTTCTGTTTTCACATCTTTCTATGAGAAATTGCTCAATATTACACATATCTTTGAAATAACACATATATTGGGAGCTATATTTTAATAATCTTATGTGTATAAACACAATTTTTAAGTGTCCATTTCTGTAATTGTTCCAATTTACAGTATAGAAACGCAGTATATTCAAGAAACAAGTTAAAGTGCAGTCACTACATTTTTTAACTTGTACTTCATAGCAACTAAAAGGTTAATACACTATTAAATGATTTGATTTGATTTCCTTCTTACCTTGATTTTCACTGTCTTCAGGCTTCATTGATAAATCACACACAGCAGACAAAACATCCATGACAGACTTTACAAGCAAGCTGGAAAGCTGATTAATTGCATCATGGTACATCTGTGAACTGGGCACTGATGGTTCAGTACTTTTCTGTGGTTTGTGATCCTTGGCAGTCAGAGACACTTTCTCTGAAATCCTTTGGGAAGACTTAAATTCCGGATTTGTATCACAATCTTGAAAAAGTGAAACATCTTTCTCATTTTCTTCAAAAGTTGGAGAATCGGGAAAACTGAGGCACTGCTTCAACAGCTTTTTCACTGATTTCTCAGTAAATGAATACAACAACTGCATAGAAAGCTCTGAGGACTTTGGATGGGATAAATCCTGAACAACTAGACGGCTCTTTAAAGTTGGATCTGAATTAGATTTGTGAGCTGTGCCCAATTGTACTGCAATTCCCGATTTCAAAATTAAATGGAAAACATTTTTGACAAGTTCTTCTGAAAATACACGCAGAGATCCACTCGAGACAAGTTGTTCCACTTTCCTTTCAATAGGACTCATTGTAGAACTCTCTGTGGAGGTCCTGACGTGGTCCTTAGGCTCTTCTGAAACCCTTGTCTGTAGTGGGGGGAGATTGTGCTTTGCTGTGGCTCCTGGTACTTGAGATGCACAGGATGCCTCTTCAGCTGAAAGCTTTTCAATGTTCAAGTTAACATTATTGGAGTGGGTTTGAAATGCTATATTCTCAGTGATGAGACCAGCAGCACACTCTGATTTCTTTTGGCTTGCTCTAGACTTGCTTTTTGTATCTGAGGCCTCCGTTAAACCAAATTCGCCCATAATAATGTCGACAATACTCATGGCAACAATTTCAATGTCAGACACTGCAGGCTCTGCACGGGCTATGTGTTCTGCTGAGAAGTCAAGCTTTGGTGAAATGAGAGGGCTTGGCTGGTCTCCTTCTTCAACATTGTCAAGTGTTGTTTTCTCTGAGCCTCTCTTTTGTTCTGCGGTATTTAAGCTGTTTTGATCTGTAAATGAACCTTCTATCACATTGCTTCTGCAAGGAAGTTCCATAAACTCTTGTTCACCCAGTCCCATGTCATTTGAAGTAGAGGGTTTCTTCCAAACCCGGGACCGGGGAACTCGATTGCTTTTACATGTCAATTCATTTTCTTGTTCTGCTGTAGGTGTAGGTTGATGCTGAAGCTTTGATGAAGCATCAGTCAGGGCTCTATAGGGACTGTCCCGACTCATGACTTCTGTGTCATCTGTATAAGAATCAATCACCATCCCAGGCACATTTACGGGTGGGAAACGTTGAGCAGAATATTCTCTACTGTTACTTTTAGTGTACTCTTTATGGACAGTGTCTTCTGCACTAGACATCCTGTCTTTCCCATATTGTTCACCAGAGAGGTGCATTGTTTCATAATCTGGCTTTAAGACCACATCTGAAACTTTAAGATTTTCAAATGTAGATAAAACAGAATCCACCAGTTCACTTGCTTGAAGGGTTTCTTCTGAGGGTTTTGCTCTTGCTCCTGAGCAACATCCTTTGTCATCACCCCTATTTATTTCACTCCTGATTGTTTGCAATATCTGACTGCCAACATCCTTGGCACAGATGATTAAATTTGCCTGATTTTCCTGATTATTCCTGCTTTGCCTTGAGAAATCAACGTTCATTAACACACCTAAAGGTTCTGAATCTTCACTAAGATGCTTACAGGGTGCTGAGTTTGATACTGACATGCTTTTCTTAGTCAAGTGTGGTTCACTAAAGCTCAGGTGTGAAACTTGGACTGAAGGAGGAAACATCTCAAGTGAATCTGCTGATCTCTGCTCTTTAGCAGATAAAACTTTCCTTGCTTTGAACAAAGACAGGCTCTTCTGATTCCAAAAGTGTTTCAGTTTGTTCTTCACAGTTTTGAAGAGTTCCTCAGTCATTGTCCTAAGGTGCTCAGCTGTTCTAGTATCAGTTTTAATTCCTGATGTTCCTGGTAACAGGGCTGTATCACAACTTTCGAATTTATTTTTGTAGTCTGTTGAGAAAGAAATCTTCTCAAAGCATGTAGCGTAATGTAGTTTTTCTAAAACATCAACAACAATCTCCGAAGCCAGTTCAGTGGTTTGCATATGAGAAAAAGAGTCTGAGGACATTGCTTCTTGAGCATGTTTTGTTGCATCTGGTGTTTTACATACATCATCAGCTGTACTGTTTGGTTGCTCTGGGAGATGGGCAAGTCCAGAAGATATACATTTTGCAGCTGCTTTTTCAATAATTTCACTTATTATCCTTGTTGCTGTACTATGGAATACAGAGCTGGAGGTCCTCGGCATCTTCTCTGATCCTTCACTTTCTGCATCTGATATGATGCTCTCTCCAGAAGAGGAAACACTTAAATTGTCCTCAACCAAGTTCATGTCCATTTGCCCAATTTGCTGTTTTGAAGAAATGTTCTCAGATGACACCATCTTTGGAGGATATCTACAAATCTCCATTGTAATTTGATTAGGGACTTGTCCTGTTGCCTTATCAATATCAGATAATATGATTTCTTCAACAGGACATATCTGGGATTTTGATTGATCTGGATTACTCTCCTCTCTTATAAATGTAGAAGCATCTCTCTCCCAGTCTTTAGGATATGGTGAAGGGCTTTTAATGGTGTCTAAAATATATTGCTCTTCAAGGTACTCCAAAACTGAAGTAACAACCTCTCTAGCCAGAAGGCTTTCATCTGAAGCCTTCTTTGCCACTGTTGTGCAATAAATCTCCTGGTCTAACTCTTTTTTCATTGCTTCACAAATGGCTCCAGCAGTTTCTACTGTATAGGTGCACAAATCTGAAATATCTGACACAGAATCAGAAAACACTGAATTTTTTGGTGAAGAGCTGACACTTGAGCTCTTTGCATTGCTTTGAGCAGGAGAACTGGAACTAGATACATCTTCTTCAGTCTGGGTGAGTAAAGATTTGAGCTTTCCAAATATAGTCCTTACAATGCCTTTTGCAACTGAACTAAAGTCAAAAGTATCATCAATGGATCCTGTTTCTGTGCTGCCTCTAGAAGTTTGAGGAGCAGCAGCAACATTTTTATTGGATTCTTGCAGATATTTATTTGTTTCAATACAATTCAGTGCAAACGAAACATTTTCAAAAACAGAATTTACAATGTCCTTGGCAATAACAGTGACCCTATTGTTGGGAATCTGAGATTTTGGACTTATTTTTTCCAAAATGGAGATTTCTGCAGCTTCTGGGAGCAATAATGACTCTTTTGAGTTACTCTCATGTAAATTGTTACCCACAGGGGTGAAATCCCGCTTTGTTTTTTCAATGATCTGAGATACTATCTGATCAGCAATTTCAATGATTTTGGCTTTAGAGATCCCAAAAGCAATATCACTGTTTGCTCTTTTCATTCCCACACTTGATTCCGAGGCGTGAGACTTTAATTTGACAGATGGGGGCCTACTGCCATTTGTTCTTTTCTTAGTCACTTTTGCCTCATCTCTCTCATTCTGCTGGGCATCAGGACTCTGAAGAAGGTAGTTCTTCTCCACAGATAAGCTGGAGGAGGGTGAAATCGTTTCTAAATTTTTCAGAATTGCTGACACAAAGTCACTCATTGACTGGTTATCGCCTGAATATGTTTCCTTCACGTCACTCATCTCATTTTCAGTATTTGCTTTGCAGAATTCACTCTTGACTTCTTGTAAGACAGTACTGATTATTTCTGTTGCCGTAACCGCTAACTCCGCCTCATCATATTCTTCTGAGTGGAGTCTCTGGGATTGTCCTAAGGCATGTAGGTCACCACCATGGCCACCCAGGAGTCTACAGGTTGACCCTGACTCAACAGCGCTTGTGAAAAAAGGCTGGAGTCTTCCAGAGACAACTTGTATAATCTCACTGGCAACCTCTGAGGCTACAGATTCTGTCTGTGCTTCTAGATTAACACGCACAGTCTTTGGGGTGGGAATTCTTTGCTTATTTTCTGACAAGGCAGACTTGACACGTGCAATAACACCATCCACAAGTTCAGTGGCAAGGTTATTGGATCTGTAGTGGGTAATCAAGACACCTAACGCACAACACTGGGGTTCCATCAGCTGAGCAGGAAGCTGTGCTTCAATGAAGGCTCTGCTAAGGACATCCTGTACTATACGTTCTGCTTTTGTAATTATACTAGACTTAGTGATTCCAAAAAGGTCCTTCAAAGGTTCCGAGAGGGGCTTTCCAGCATCTTCTCCTCCATCAGCAACCACAATCTCCTTCGAGGGTGTTCTGGATTTTAATCTGCAGGGTGTATTTTTCCCCATTTCTTCTCCTGAACTACCCGAGGACGAGAGGGGTGAAGGGAAGGGAGTGGAGATCCTGCATCTCGTTGACATGAAGCTACTGCTCCTACTCTGGGACTGCCATGTGGACCCCGACTCAGTACCAAGCAGAGAATGAAAACTCAGGGTGGCCTGTAGTGTCTCCTCACTACTGCTGAAGTAAACCGGGGACTCAAAGGAGCAGTGAGACACGCTCCTGCTCCTCTCTTCGTTGTAAAGGGAGATGGCGGGGAGCAGCACTCTGATAATGGATGCTGCCACCCACACCACTATATTCTCCGCCATGCCATTAAGTTCTTCTGTTGTTATCTGTTTTAAAGCAATAGTACAAAAGTAACCACAGAGCACTAAAATGTTCAATATACAGTACACCTATCAATATAAGACCTACTTTTACTTACTTGTCAGGGTTCATTGTTTCCCATGTTAACATTTAGAAATTTGCAACCAAATTTTGAATGCCAGCACAGATGCAACTAATACAAATATACTGTTGTCTATACAGTATAGTAAAAATCTATTATAGATATACTGTTGTATGTATAGAAAAATATATACAGTACAGTATTTCTAATATATAAATGAAGCAAGAACAACAGAATACCAGTCTAACCAAAGAAATAGAATGGTCAGTATTGCATATTTTAAGTGGATTCCTTAATTTATAAATAATTAAATGTGCAGACCCCTGTTTCATTCCAGAGGAGGCAGTGTCAAAGGGTTCTTTTGGCATCGAGTCTATGGTAGAAAGTGAAGTCACCCCCTTGGAACCTGGACAGCTTAATATTCTCTGGCAAAGAGGCGCAGACCTTTGGCATAGTGGAATATCTCTGCTCTGAGGAGTGGCTATGTGGCTCTGACGCCAGGGCAGCCACAATCAAAACCTAGTGGGAGCTGAGCTGAACATGTCAGGGAAGGAGCCACTAAGCAACAGCTAGGTGGACTAAATTTCAGGATTTACTGTACTGAAGGAACACATTAACATATTTCTTTACATTTCTTCTTTAGTTATGACACTGTGCATTTTAACCTCAAGGAGCTATCTGGAAAAATAAAATGCATCCATTACATTCAGACAGCAGTGTACCTTACCTGTCCATATAAACTGTCCTGAATCACCTTTCTTTCACTAAAAAACATTATCATGAAAATTAATTAGTGTGACATTGCTACTACATGGACAAAATACTAACTATATTTTGCAATCTTAAAAAATGGTGACTAATTAACAATATATAGGCATCTTTTCTAGTGGCAGAACAATTAATCTATTTTAAAGCACATCCCTGTGTAAAAAAGATGGCCTCCTAACCATGATTATGTTCGTACTTTTTCAATTTACCTACTGGATGTCTAAAACTTGCTTAGGTTTTTCACTTTAATATGAGAGGCTTATAAAATAAAAATCACCACAACAAAATAGCACATTGGAAATGATAAATCTTAAACTTCAAACTGCAACTGTTCCATAACACTTTAGCAAGTATGGTACAATTGTGTTCCTATGTGAAGCAAGATCACTGCTAATTTACATCATTGTGTTTTCAACAACAACTACTTGGTCAGGCGCAATGTATCTAACCAGTTTCATACTGGGTACTTCATAATTGACACATGACAAATACAGTTAAATTCAGAAATATGTCATGTTTATGTTTGTACCCTGCAGACATTGTGTTAACTTCGTAGAGATTAGACCTTAGAGAATTTAGAGATTCTGTGAAACATGCAGTTTGACCAGAGGTGCCCAAACTTTTGCATACAACTGTATGTTGCTGCTGCATCATTCAGGACAAAGCCCAAAATGCGTTTTCAACACATTTCATGACTTAGTGTTACTTAGTTGTTACTGCCCTCTGGTGGTTGTTGATTGAAACATAACATCCATTCAAACACGACCAGACATTTCTCCCACTGTCAATACTTCAGCAAAACTTCACATTTTATACCGGTGCCACAACATATTGTTAGTTATTATGATAGAAATTTGTTTTAATATGACTAATATATTATTGTTGTAATGCAGTATGATCAGAGTTATACATAAGTACAATACAACAGTTTATTTTTGCGAAGGTTCAGTTAGTGTATTTTGACTGCTGCTCTAGTCATCGTCAATATCAATATTCAATGTCAATGTTCTAGTCATTACTACAAAGCCAGTTTATGGTAAACTATATCTAGGATTTGGAAAAAATGCACATGAGCTAACACAAAGATGTGCACATGTACTGTACTGTTAACAGACTGATTCACGCATTCGCAAAGAGAGAAAAAGCAATTTCACAAACTCAGCTGGAGAAGTGAGCTCAAAACAGAAAACAGTTGCTCTTTAAACATTTACATATCACCATACTAAAATGATTAAAATAAAAACTTTATGTACGCACTGATGCTTAACATACCACAACTGCAGAATGTAGGACTTACCCATCAGACAGCTGACTGATCAGAGGGACTTCATGAAACCATTTGGAATCAGTAGTCACCTCTTCAGTGGAGTCAGGTGAAATATGAACTGACCCAAGAGAAAAGAATTATTGTCGCATTAGAATTCTCATGACATGCATAAAAAAGTGATCAATCCAATTAACATCCAAAAAAGGCAGAAAACATGGATTTATTCATAGAAAAAAATAGGATGCCGATTAGGATTTATTTCTCTGTTTACCCATATAATTTCAATCATTTTCACACCTTAGCTCACAACAATTTTACTGCACCAGACTGTGGCACAATGGCTGCCCAGAGATCCCCAGACTTAATTGGAACCTTCTTCAACCTTAACAGTAGATGTTACCAAGCTTTCAAAACCCAACACTTGTGCATTAATCATTTAATATTGATTAAATAACACAAAACAATTGACATGTTTTTATCTGAATAAGCTATACAAATAAAACTGAATTGAATTAAACAGATTTTTGGGATTATATGTTCCATTGTCTTTCACAATATCTTTCAGTATATCAGCACCCACTGAATTTCTCTGCAGCTGCATTGGAAAATTTGTCAAAACATAACTTTTTTCAAAACCTTTATTTTTTCTAGAAACAAATTAAAATACTGACCTTTGGTGATTTTAGAACTCTTCTCATTAGCAATGGTAACATCTCTATTCTCCTTGCTAATGATCTCAGTTGAAGCTGTGCCACAAAGAAAACATCATTTTAGTTGAACAGTCCTTTCAGATAGTTTAGATCAATAGATACTGTAAATGTTTTTATCACAAAATACAAAATATGGATTACAGAAATGTTGAATATAATGTATTTACATGTTGTGGCTGGAAATTAAACAATCTGAAGATAATGAAGGATTCCTTCTTAATGTATTATTTTATGATGCCTGCAACTTATTGCGCGTTTCCCTTTAAAACGTTTTGATCTCAGTACATACATATTATTCTTTTCAAACAGCCATATGATTGAAAAGCTTTGGAATTTTGTAATTGTAGGTGTTTATTAAACAAATTCTACAGTTCTGTAATCAGTAGTAAACCTGAAGATGTTGTCAACCTGCATCATTCCTTCTGGCCAACAAACTAAAACACATTAAATTGTGAACTAAATCACAGTTGTACCACTGCAAATTATTGGATCTAGAAGCTTACCCTGTTTTCCAGACTGAAGTATTTCATTAAAATATTGCCTTTTAATACTGTCTTGCATTTCTCTCTCAAAATCCTTCCTTTCCTGTAAACTCTCATTTAGCTTTTGCTGCTGGAGAGCAACCTTCCTTTCATAGAGTTCAAATGCCTGAGAATGACAGAAAACCTTTCACAAGTGGCTATTCTTTAAAGAAAAAGGAAAGCTTCTCAACAAAAGATGAAAAGGTCCATCTCATTGTTGAACATCTTGTATTAAAAAGCACATGTTTTTCCATTACTCTAGTATTTAATGACAAATGAACTAGCTTGCAACCCAACATGTTGCTAGTAGAAAACTTCCCGTCCATAAGGTCACATTTTAATTTAGTATCAGACAGAAGCTGTTGGGCACCACTGAAATTCCAGCTCAAGTAAAAACTACAGGAGACTCCAATCTCATCTCAATCTACAGCACCCTGAAGCTGGGAAGCTGGGTCTGGTCAGAGCTCAGAAGAAGAAAGGCTGGGTCCGACATTACTTGGATGAAAGACTCTGTGTGTAGTTCAGAACCTTGCAGGCTGGGTATAAGAGACTGAAGCAGCAACATCTCTCCTCTAATGCTTAGGTAATGAAGAGGAGAGATCATCAACCACCCTCTTGGATCCTCTTGGGGAGATACCCCTGAGGGATACGTTAGAACAGCCAATTATGCAAAGCAGCATGTCTCTGGGATGGTACTTGGAATTAAAACCCACTACACGCAGAATAAATGCCACACAGGCAGGTGCCCAAGGCTGGAGATAAACCATGGGCTTTGGAGATGCAGTGCTATAACCATGAATTGGAGGCACCAAACACTACCAGAATATGGTGCTTTGGCACCTCTGTAGCATATCTTGGCATAACCACCCTAGAGAAGATGCACAATATAAGAGGTGCCAACATACCACGCTCATTGTGGACACTGAGGATCCAAAAAGTATTAGTTTAGGTTATTAATTTCAACCTATAGGTGGTCATCTTGGAAATACAACAAAATATAGCTGCAAGCTCAGTGTCAAGTCCGGAATTTGCATAAAGAAAAGTACACCTTAAGAGGATGAATCCAAACATCCATTACTCCAGTACCTTTTTGTGCCTTCTAGCTCTGATCTCTTTCTTCTGCTGGGCCTGTCGCACCTCCCTCCGGGCATCTTCCTCTATCCTCATCTGAAAAGCTCTCTCTCTGATTTTCCACATCTGTAGAGCCGTCAGTGAAAAGGCAAAGCCGATGAGAAACAGCAGAAAGCTAGATTGTGTTAAGCACAAAACAGCTACGCTACTAGACTTTTATATTTATATATGTCACCTGCTTATAGGTGGTACATTAAATATTGAGGATTCTGTTAGATCATGTGGAGCTGAATCTCTCCCCTTTTTACAATCTAGCAAATGAGGCCTTTGGGTATTTGTCAGCATATTAGGAGCATTCAGCAGCTGAACGTGGTCTGGGAAGCCCAAAGACAAAATAACTGGGAAAATAACATACCATACAGTAATGTACAGTGAGAATGTGAAAAAAAAACAAGAAACATGATTAAGCTGATGTAGAAAACCGATGAGGCTAAATACTGTATATAGATAATGCTGGTGATTTGAAAGCTGATAAATCAATGAAAGGGGTGAATAAACTATGTGTTTTAAAAGTGAGTTAAGCTACAGTGTGAAATGTAAGATTCATAAAAGCATATGAAAAGTGTCTGAAGTCTAAGTGTGACAATAAAGTAACATGATTTACTAAGGGTATCTACTCTGCAGAAATCTGTTCGGCTGGAAGAGGCATATACAAAATAAGGTGAGAGAATTTTTTTAATTAGCATTTTGCAACATTAATGCTTAATTACTTGTCAGAAAGACAACATCTTTTAAAATAGTTATGCTAGAGATCCTGTTTTCTTTTGCTTGCTCCCCAATCAAGCTGTATTTACAGAGGTGTCACAAGGTCACTTGCCAGAGTAGATATAAATGTCTCTAATCAGTTTAAGATGCAGAAGGAAACCAGCTATTAAAGATCTCCCATCCAGGTGATGACCAGGAGCAGCCCTTGGTCAAAATAAATCAAACTGTATTCTCATACCTCATCCTGTCCGGTGTACTGCAGACCTTTCATACGCTGTATTTCACCACTGCATATCTCCTCGGTTTTCGGAGCTCCTGCCTGGTGCCTTCATAAACAACAACAGCAAAGAAAGCTTAATCCACAAGGCAAGGTCAAAATGTCAGACAGCAGCAGAGGAATTTGTGAATGTGGTATTTCCGTAAAGCAAATGTTCATCTTTTGGAAAACTTTGACTCAGTCAAGACTTCCACTTGCTTGCACAATTAATTCACTTAAGGCAAACCTTTACTTACAGTTGTATTCTTGACATCCAATGTTTCCACATAACAGTAATATTTACAGCGAAACAAAAAAAAAGTGATACAAATATAAGAAATCAGGGAATCTAAAAGGCAGGAACTTGCTGTTAAAGAGTGAGGAGCTTCCGTATGTTATTACCTGTCTCTGTTAGCCATAATCTGGTCTGAAATATTCTTGGATGCTTCCTCCAGGAGCCATTCCCTCACATCGGTGAAGCTGATATCCCTGGGAATCTTGTTCTGCTCCTGGAGCTCCAAGAACTTCTTCACTATTGTTTTCTGAAAGCCAGCACAGCCTTTTACTAGAGCGCCACACTCCCTTCATTGCAAAGTTCTCCTAAGCACTATTATAGCCGAGTGTGCACTTCAAAACCAACACTGACTTTTTCCATTAGATTTTTCATTTGAACTCACACCGATAGAATGTGTTTGTATATGTATAAGAGTGAAGGCTGAGCTACTGTAGTTTGTTGATCTAAACATTTCGATTTAAGATGTACATCTTGCATACAGTGGTTAACCTTGTTATCTCGCAACACTGGGGCCAGGGGCTCTATTCTGGGCCTGAGGTGTTGTTATCTGTGTGGAGTTTGTATGGTCTCCCCATATTCACATGGGTTTTTCACGGTTTGCTCTGGTTTGCTCCCACAGTCCAAAGCCATACTATACTGGTAAAAAAAAAGGTTTCTAGGAAAATTGGTTCTAGTGTGAATTTGTGTCTGTGTGTGCCGTGCAATGGACTAAATTCTGGTCAAGGGTGTATATCGCCTTAAGCCTGTTGCTTTCTGGGATAGGCCCCGGCTCCCTGCAGCCCTTAGATGAGGCAGTTAGATTAGATGACGTGGATGGAAAGGGATGGATGGAAGTTCAAGTCATTTTTCAGCCTTGTCTGGCAAAGAAGACTTATAAATTCTGTTTTGGACTACACACAAAAGCTGCCTGTATTAACGTGTTTGGAAAAATACGTTTGTTTGCACTGAAAATGGATTAAACTCTACAGAGCAGTACAGATAAGCAGTGCATGCTCCGATTGGGGTGGTACAATTAGTGGTTTACCACAAAGAAAGACATTCAGATATATTGCCCAGCCTCAATGAATAAAAAAAACTCTTTTTTTAACTGTTATCTTGAACAGAGAAGACTACAAGGAGACCTGTTTCAAATATTCAAAATCCTCACAGACAAGTCTGCTTGTTGAATGCTGACTTCTTTCAAGAAACAGCTGGATGAGACTCACAGACCAATTAGCAAGTAATTACCAAACAGGCTAAGGAGCTTCCTCTCATTCGTAACTATTCTTATGATATGAAACCCATATCCTGCATGCAGAAAGGACTATATGGGCTATAAACAACACAAAGTAGCATGAAAAGATGTACAGTATGGTTGAACTAACAAGAAGAAGCTAAAATAGGCTAGAGCAGTGACAAACATAAGCAACAACATCAGAGCGTCAAAACACTAAAACAGAAATGAGCTTTATAGCAATTAGAGAAGAAACTGAAAGAAAAAACTGAAATTGATCCTTAGAATACAAACACAGTCAAGGTAGAGACTTCCTTGAAGAAGACATGATGACAGCAGTATATTCAAAGGTGCATAATGGAGAGATCTTATGGAAGCCTTCATCCAGAAACGCTACTGATTGAGGGCTGGATAAAGGCAGAAGTCTATGATGAAGAGTCAGAATCAGATGGACGGTTGTTGAAAAACATCACACTTACCTGTTTAGTCGCATAATTTTTGTCATACTGCAACTTCACGTTGCTTAGGTAGTTATGATATTGATTGTATTCTTTCAAAGAGCAGAGGACCTGAAAACAGACAAAACATGTTTCAAGTACTGTCTAGGAGGTTAAAGAAAATGTTTTTATTTTTATTTTACAAATCTAGAGCACAGTACTCTGTGTTTGAATATTTATTGAGCATAAGGACTTTAGCACAAACCATAGGCCTGCTTTGATTACATCTACTATTACATGCTTTGATTACAACCATAGGCCTGCACACCGAATACATCTATGCTGTAGTGCAGACATGAGTTAAATCACACTACTGGAAACTATTACAGCTAAATGAGCTAGAACCTGGTCTATGTTTTTTTTTTGACAACACCTCACTCCTTCACCATACCAAAAAAGCCTCATTCTTTGCACAAACTCCAAACAGCCTTACTTTCTTCTGCTCATTGATTAAGCCTCTGTTCTGCAGAGACTCCTGCATGCCCTTGCGATGGTAATAGGTGCGCAGGTGGGGGTCATGGAGGCTGTTGTACTTCGAATCCAAAAGGAAACCGCGGGGATCAGTCAGAGTGAAGTCAGGAGATGGCTGGTGCAGCTGAAATAGAAGGTAAGTATTTTATTAAAACATGATATGTATAGGTAAACACAGATATGTATCCCCCTATGTTTCTGAACATAAAAATGAGAATGTTTTTTTTCTCCCCCCTCCGAAGGCTGTCGCCAGTTTCTTGGAAGACTACTCCAGAATCACTGTTACCATTTTTCCTACGTTCTTGAACATCAAATTCCAATTTCTCAGTCATTGTAGCCAACTAAAAATAACTAAATTGCAAAAAGACAGTAAGCACAATAAGCTTTAAGACATACAGTACAGCTGAATTTCAATAATGTGATCAATATATTGCGTCTAGAAAAATATATAACCTTACTCCTGATGTTATATGCACAAAGATGCCAAGGGAGGACAGTTTGCTTACAGTTTAATCATTGCAGCAACCACATTATACTAACACACACAGAAATGTGTTAATGTGTCCCAGGTATCATTTCATATTATAACATTTTACATGTTGGTTTACCCCTAAAAAGAAAGAAAACCATGAATAAACATGTCATTTTTTACAATTTAAATGTTTAGAATTAAATGAGAATAAATGTATTCATGCTTTTCATTTTAGGTTACACTTACTTTCTCCGAAAGAGCAGTCCTGCAAAATTGAGGTTTAGACCCTGGGATTAACGGCAGTTTAGTGCCGACGGGTCTCTCCGACAGGTGCTGCTCTCCCCGCAGTGTATACAGCATGGTGTAGCAGCCCTGAAACACAGAACATAGCTATCGTACCTCACAGAACCACAGCCAAAACGCCAGAAAAAACAAGCAGAGCTGATGGCAGAAATTATTTCATCTGTCACAGAGTGAAATAAAATGGCTGTGGGGGCAACAGCAGGTATCAAGGACAATGTTGACTTGAAGTTTGCATAGAATGACCAGTGACTTCAATGAGGGTGGTAATATGTGTCTTTCTTTGTTCTGGGGCTTCCTACTGATCAAAGATGCTTGTTAATTACCACACAGTTCAGAGAAGACACATGGAATGTCAAAACTGGCCTAGCTGAGCCTCAGACTGAGGAGGTGGGTCTAGAACATAACAATTCTAGAAAATCTAGGATGTTCTAGAGCAATGTTACACCTGGCCATCTGTATTTAGCCATTTGATCAATGAGCCCCAAGAAGTTAGCTCTGCTTACACCCAAAGCTATCAACCCCCACCTCCCCCAAGAGAGGTAGGGGGGCTTTAATAACCCCAGTGACAGAGCACACAGAAACAGAAGAAACAGGAGGGGGGGGGGGCATATTAAAAACCAGACTCAGCCAGGATTGAGGAGGATCCCTAAGACTACACAGAGTGTCTTTGTTATGACAGAAGCAGGCACACCAGGTCTCCAGCTGGGACTGGGTTTGGGAGAATATTTGCAGCTGGACTTTTCCTTTGGAACTCTGGTTTTGGTAACTGGGCTCAAATGGGGCTCTTGAGCTGGTCTGCAATGTGTTCTGTGAGTAAGTACCTCTAGTGGATAAGTTGTCATATGTGTTCTGTGGATTAGGCTATAATAGATACTGGAATTGCAAAGTACTGTAATAAAAATGGAAATTATGTAGGATGACTGTCTTGTCTGGTCTGTGGATGCACTGGTGGTTCTGGAAGATAAAAAGAACTTGTTGCTGGGGGAAAAGCTCTTTAGAATTGCTAGGTGGCATAATCAGCTACAAAACTAACTTTTAAAAGCAGTCCCTGCATTTAAGGGTCACGGTTCCTGACATAGCTTTTTATAGATAGGTAAGAAGAGTTACCCTAGGGTGTTTAGAGGGCTAAATCAGTTCATAACATTCTTTTTTTTTCTTCTGCACAAACGAGTTGATTCTCTGCATCTGGGCTAAGGATCTAAATCTGTTTAGAGGTTTAGATTGGGAAGGCATATTCTCACGCAAGACATTTTAAGACAACAAAAGAAAAGTACAGTACGTATATTCCCATAAAATACAGAAAGGGTTAACAATAAATTATTAACCCACGATTTCAGAAATAGAACACATAGCTGGAATTTTAAAATCACGTTCCATTTATTTTACCTTCTAGAGCTTTTAAAACAGTATTAGAAATATTACTACGTTTTTACTGTTTTACTAAACCTTACATTTTAAAGCTAAACTAATGCTGATTTTTTTTTACAATTTACCTAAAAGTTCAAATATATAAACGTATGGATAGTACACTCACTGCTCCAGATCCCGGTTTCTTTCTCTCCATTTTTATCCCTGATCTCGTTCCATTAATCCATTAATCAATTAATCTATTTTGAGAAAACAATTCCGTCGTGTTCGTGAACGTTTCAACTTTATTTTGTATAATACGGACTTGAGCATAAACCACTGTATAACCAAAATGTTGTCTATTATTACGTCAGATCTGCAAAGCAGTTACCTTATCTGACGTATCCAGCGTGTACAAGTTAAGTAAAGACGTCATTAAAAGCTGCAGCAGGGAAGCTACAGTATTCGTCCCTGTACGGACTTGTTTTTTTATATATATATTTATAATTAGGTTTTCATTAGAAAATCCAGACAAAAGGGCGATGTCCGATTTAATGTTTAATTTGAATGTCGCCATTCTAACTCAAAGCCTTCACGGTATCAAACCTGTGTGGTCGCACGTCCCAAACAGTCTGGCTCTGCCAGTGGAGCCTGGAGACCCCAAAAATATGACACACGTTTTGCCTTTTAATAATTTACATCTCTAATAATAATAATAATAATAATAATAATAATAAGTAATAAACACCTTGTTTGAAAAGCGCGGACTGATTTGTAATTTGCCTCCTAATAACCCCCATCTCTGAATTGGCTAAATTGCTCTCCTCCCCACTGATAGCTGGTGTGTGGTGAGCGTTCTGGCGCACTATGGCTGCTGTCGCATCATCCAGGTGGGGCTGCACATTGGTGGTGGTGGAGGGGAGTCCCCATTACCAGTAAAGCGCTTTGAGTGGAGTGTCCAGAAGAGCGCTATATAAGTGTAAGCAATTATTATTATTATTTTAATATCCTGAATGTATGAAATGAGCACATGCTTGTTTTTAGCCTAGTCTTACTGACAATCACATTGCTGGTCTGATCACCTGCAGGATACGAGAACTCCGTTTCTATAATATTTTGTCTTTGAAGAACTGGCATCTGATTCATTTCCAGTAGTCTCTCTCATTACTTGACTGTCTGTTGGGAACTGTTAGTCCTGCTTGTGTTTATTCTGCAGTCTGGTGAACAACAGGTCGTGAAATTAAGATCTATTTGATTAATTGTCTTTTATCCACCCTTTATCAGAAGGCTACTTATTCCTGTTTAAGGGTTTGCCGACCAGGAGTCTATCCCAGAATCCCAGAGGTGTAACTCGGCATTAGTAGTATACTTGTCCCCTTGTAGGGTACATACACAAACACACAGGGCGATGTAGACATTCCAGTGAACCGAACAAGCATGTGTTGAAGATGGAAGATGGAGGGAATCACCCAAAGGAAGATTATGTGAAAGCAGGGAGAAGACGCAAACCCCCTACATAAGGTGCACACGTCTGGAATCAAATTCAATGACCTCCAAACACGTTCACCAATTTTATTTCTAAAAAGATAACTTTCTGCATTATGATAAATGATGAATGCACCCTCGTGTTTATTAAAATATAATTCTAAATGATTTTAAAAAATTGTGTTATTTTATGTAAGAACTATTTCAATCAAACGCACTAGAAAAAGAAAAACAATATTTTAGGAAATGCAAGATGGTTGAAAAGCCTGGAATGCAAGTGTAATCCTCACTTAAGGGGAGCCGGGTTTTAGAACTGGCTATAGTTGCTCACGGACATCGCGTTGGCTTTATGAACTACAACTCCCATAACGCACTGCTCAAGTGTACGTCACAGTCCCTATTCTGCCTGGCTGTGGTGACCTCTAGCGGGGCCCTCTCAGTTCTGGCAGCTTTACCGTTGATCGTGTGCACTCACCGGCGCGCGCAAGAGGAACTCACACACGGCTTCCTTTTTTAAAGTTTATTTTCTACAAAAATAGAAAAAAACATGGGAGGGTTTCCAGAGATATGTACAAGTCAGGTTTACAGCAGGCTGGTAGCGAGAGTCTGACTCCTACCCTCGTACATGTTGTTTTCCCCTGTTTAAGACGTTTACTATAACACCATTTAAACGCGACACAACATAACAACTCAAGTCACTAAGAACTTAACTCACAACACACAGACAGTTTTCATTTCATTTCATTTCAGTCTCTGATAACCCGCAGAGCCCGAATACACTTTTGATACTCTTAAAACAAATATAAACGCGTAAACCTTAAACCGAAACTATGACATCAGTAAACATAAACTTACAGACCTTTTAAAAAAGCCTTATTACTTCAGATCTTACCTAAAAAATTAGAAAGAGCCATGGGAGAGTTTCCAGAGATACGTACAAGTCAGGCGTACAGCAGGCTGGTAGCGAGGGTCTACCAGCCTGCACGAGGCGCTGTTCCCGATTCCCGGGCCCAGCTGCTCATCACCTGGTTGCACAAGCTTTGACTTTTCATTTTCATTACTATATTTTCACGTTGTGTTTTTCATACCACTACCGAAAAAAAAACATATTTTAGAGGAAGATGTCAGCTTGATTAAAAAAATATTACTCCTTAAGCCTAGTTCCTTACTGTGCTAATTCTGCCACCTACTGGACAAGGTAATAAATAAAACAAGGAGAAAATCATAGAATATAACACCCACATTACAGGCCAGCCAAGTAAAGGGTGTAAGATGACCAGGGGAAGGGTCATTCATAACAGGTATTTTCGGAATGACCTACTTAAAATACTAGATATGGACCTCAGTAAAATGGCTGCCAAAAAGAATCAGCTGACCCGTATATGGAAAGGGTCTACCCTGAGAAACAATGAGACACAGCTGAGCCGCATCAGGAACCGAAATCTAAGTGCCCCGGAGGCATTGAACAGGGCGGTAGCAGATCAAGTGAATGCGGTTGGGAGGAGAGAGGAGAGAGGAGAGAGGTTTATGTTAAAGATCGGACTACTGAAAGGAGAAAAGGTTTATGGTTTTTGGATTGCGGATAGTGGATAAGGATACATCGCGGGTTGGCTTTATTACGGACTTTTGGAACTCGGATCGGAACAGGATTAAGAGAGCGGATTACGGACTGGATTTGGAAGATAATTAGAGGAAGAAACGCCACGAAACTCAGGAAAGAAAAGTGTGGTGTGAGTACTTCTCTCATTTACATAAACTTTCCCCCGAAGGCACCACAAGGGATATCTGAAGGACTGAAAAGAAGTGCACTGATTGTCACATTATCTAAGGTTGTCTTTTAAAATGTACTTGTATTCCATTAACAGCATCTTTTGCATTGTCCGAGAAAATGAGAAATTACTGTATGTAATCTGTTCGAACTGGGTTCCTATGAAAAAGACTTGTGAGGAAACCCAGCTGGGACTCAAAACCCTTGGTATCTTGTCAGAAGAAGAGAATGCAATGTGCCCCAAGCAGTATGATTTTCAAAACCCAGATTTAGTACCAGAAACAAATTTGTAGCTATTTTATAAGAACCTTTCATCTTGTTTTAATTGTAATACAGTGTAGTAAAATGCACAATGGTTTGGTTTTGGGAGAGGTAAGAAGGGAAAGCAAATGAAAGAAAAGTCCAGAATAGGCTGTAGGAAAAAATGAGAATAGAATATGACATATTCCAAGGAGAAGTCGAAACAAAATAAGACCTTAAAAAGAAATCAGCCTATCACTGTTTGCTGGGAGAATGAATGAATCCTGTCTAATGCTCAGCTGACACCCTGTTAAAAGCAATAAAAGACAATGTTAGTCCTCCATGGTTAACCTACATTCATGCTGTTGCTTTAAAACAGATAACAACGGAAGAACTGAATGACATGGCGGAGAATATAGTGGCGTGGGTGGTAGTGTCCATTATCGGAGTGCTGCTCCCAGCCATCTCCCTGTACAATGAAAAGAGGAGCCGGAGAAGAGTCTCTTAATCACCTGCTGCAGATCTAATAACCTTGCCTCTGAATTGTGGATGGTGTTCTTGAATGTGTCAACTCTCCCTCGTCAGCAAATAAGCCAATAAGAAAGAATTCCCACCCCAAAGACTGTGCGTCTTAATCAATCTGCAGACTCGGAGACTGACAGTGAGATTTTACAGGTTGTCTCTAAAAGCTTGAACCACTTTCACTGTATGTACTGAGTCAGTGTCAGTCTACGGTCTCCATATTAAATGAGATGTAAAGTCTCAAATTGCACTCAATTAGTACGTTTTCTTTAGTGTTTTAATTAGACTTTTTGGCAGCAGAATGTACTGTAGGTGGTGTTTTTTGCAATGGAATGCACAGCAGCACTGTTTCAGAAGGATATACAGTACAAAAGGTAAAATAATAATAATAATTGCTTACACTTATATAGCGCTTTTTCTGGACACTCCACTCAAAGCGCTTTACAGGTAATGGGGACTCCCCTCCACCACCACCAATGTGCAGCCCCACCTGGACGATGCGACGGCAGCCAAAATGTACTATTGTGGTAAAATAGTTGATAACTGAATGGATATGATTTAAAATTACAGTGGTTTCCAGTAGTAAAATTAGTGGTAAAGGAAAGAATTCTATAAAGGTTATGAAGGTTTTAATCCATCTATTTTCTAACTGCTTTATCCAATACAGGGGAGCCAGAAGCAGGATTCACTCACACCACGGACAATTTTCACAAAAGCCAATTACCTGAAGACAACCCAAGCAAACGCATGTAGAACATACAAACCCCAGGTCTGAGGATGAACTCATGGCCCCTGTGCTCTGAGCCATACACATACCAATAGAAAGTCATATACTACTGTTTGTGCAACAGTACATGAATATAGTTATTAACTTATTTAGATACGCAAATCCATATTATATTCCCTACTAATCAAATTCTAAAAGTATGCTTTTGTTTACTCTGAGAGCGAGCGTATTCGCAGAAAAGGTTAAAATATCACTTTTCTCACAAAGTATATAAACAATATGGTCAGAAGGAGCATGTAAAAACGTTTCCGAAATAACCACATGTAAGACTTTGATGCTTAAAATGATTAGGGAGAAATGGAATACTGGTGTGTATTTTTTCTTTAAACTACCAATACCAGCAATATACACTTTACTTAATGTTTGTTACTAAATTAATAGCGTTTATGACCTATAACCAGATGCGTTATGCTCCTATTCTTTTTATGCTCAACTATGACCCACTTTAATGGCATTAACACTTCTTTGGTCCTCATGTTGAGAGACAGCAGCAACAGACTCGATGCAAATGCTACATCTAGAACCAGCTCTAGACCTTTTGTTAGCTCTCTTGCGCATGAACTAATGATGCAAATACACACAGCTGGCCAAGAAACAACTGAGCAGCCAAATGTCCAAATACTTTTGGTCCCCTAAAATGGGAGTACTATGTATAAAAAGGGCTGTGATTCCTATATGGTTCACCCAATATAGACGTAAATATCCTCGAATTAAAGCTGACATCCTGCACTTTAACCTCATATCCATTGTTTCATTTCAAACCCAATGTGTTGGAGTACAGAGCCAAAACAAGAAAAATTGTGTCACTGTCCAAATACTTACAGACTGCATCATATATAAAATAAATGTACAGTGAGTTATCTAAATTAAGCAAGTAGATAACTGTGTGAATAAAAGATGACTTAGTTCTATTGGTCTAGAATCTGGGCCATCTAAATCAACATCCAGATGGAAGGAAGTGAAATTCACTGTTCAAGGGGTGGTCATGACAATCAATGATTATATTGGCCTTTAGCGCTATTTGCTTGATGTAGTTGTCTGAAAGCTGTAGTTGTACACCAATAATTTTGTTAGCTAGCTTCACAATCCTGCTCAGTTTGGTTTTATTACACCTGTATGAATGAATGTTAAGACGGATTCAAAGAAAGTTCTAAAGAACAAAGTCATTGTTGTAGTACATGCATTAAAAGAGCAGATTTTTCTTAGGAGGAACTATCACTGTTGTTTTTTTTTACATATGGAATCTGTGTTTTCCTCAAAGGTTAGTTTGTAATTAACAACAGTGCCAAGATATTTGTAACTGTTGACAACTTCAATTTCTTGCTCTTCAATAACTGTTGGTTTTGCAGCTGGTGGTTGCTTTCTCTAATCAATGATCATGTCTTTGGTTTTTGACACACTATGCTGAAGGAAGGAGCTGTTACACCAATCAACAAAATAACCCACGACAGGCCAATGATCAGTGTCTGTGTCTTGGAGGAGACTGAAATTGACAAGTCATCAGCAAACCTAATGATGTGCCTGTCCACTAAAGGGCTTCTACAGCTGTCTGTATACAGAAAGTTCAGGATAGGGGACAGCACACAGCCCTGAGGAGACCCCGTGGAAGAACAAAGCTGCCCTGATACAAGACCACTTACCCTCACTCTTTGTGATCTGTTGGTCAAAAAGTCTAAGATCCAGACTACAATATTAAAGTCCAGATTAAAATTTGAGAGTAATCGCTCCACTAACAAGCATGGTTGAATGGTGCTAAAGGCTGATCCGAAATCTACTGTATAAATCAATCTCTGGCATGTGTCTTGGGACCTTTCAGATGTGAATTAATTCATAAGAGATTCAGTAATGTTAGGGTAGCATCTTTGACCAGCAGGTGCTCTAAGTGGTGGGGAACATGCCTTTTTACAATTTACTCAAATCATTTTATAACTAAAAAGGACAATGCCACTGCTCTGAAATCATTTAATCTTGGGGCATTTGTGTTTTGCAAGTGGCATGACTGTTACCTGTTTCCCCAATTCTGGGTAATTTCTGCTTATTCATACACATATTGAAAACATAATGAAATACAGTACAGAACTGCTCAGCACATAACCTCAGTACCTCAAGTTCAAGTTTATTGTCATTATACTCATATACAGGTATATGGTATAACGAAATGCTATTTAGCTAGCTCTCAGACATAAGTAGTACAAAGAAAAAACAACAACAACAACAACAACAATACAATTGTATAACAAAAGAAAGACAGAGACAACAGGCAGTGTGCAAAAAAACAACAACAGGCAATGTGCAAAACAGCAAAAAGGTAACCGGTTATGTGCAAAAACATGCATCAACAGAATGAAATAAAGGGATAGAAATTATGGGGAGTGAGCTTTTGAGATGTATGGTAGAGATAGATTTTCAATGTGTGTTTGGGGTTTTTGGTAAGAAAGAAAGAAGGCACTGTGAGGTTCAGATCATGGGTGAGAGGTGAGGTGAGAGTGAGAGAGGCTGGGAGTTTAATAGTTTGATAGTGCGGGAGTAAAAACTGTCTCTGGCTGGTAGTCCGGGCCCGAATGCTCCAGTACCGTTTTCCAGATGGTAGCAGATCATAAAGTCTGTAGCTGGGGTGTGTGGGGTCTTTGATGATGCTTAGAGCTTTCCTCAAGCACGGTCTCTCATAAATGTCCTGTATAGATGGGAGGGCAGCCCCAGTGATGGACTGGGCAGTTCTCACCACCCGCTGTAGGGCTTTGCGGTCAGCAGCACTGCAGTTGCCATACCACACTGTGATGCAGCCTGTCAGTGTGCTTTCTGTAGTGCATCTGTAAAAGTTAGTGAGGATCTGGGGACATATCTTAGCTTTCTTCAACCGTCTTAGGAAGTACAGGCGCTGTTGCGCTTTCTTGATCAGGCAGGTGGCATTGAGAGACCATGTGAGGTCCTCGGTGATATGGACGCCAAGGAATTTCAAGTTACTGACCCTTTCCACTTCAGTCCCGTTGATGTGGATAGGGGCATGTCCGGTTTGCAGTTTCCTGAAATCAACGATCAGCTCCTTGGTTTTGCTGACGTTGAGGGTGAGGTTGTTGTCATCACACCACGTTGTAAGGAGATTGACCTCCTCCCTGTAGGCCCTCTCATCATTGTCTGTGATCAGACCTACAACTGTGGCGTCATCGGCAAACTTGATGATGGAGTTGGTGTTGTGTTTGGCCTTACAGTCGTGGGTGTAGAGGGAGTAGAGCAATGGACTAAGCACACACCCCTGGGGGACCCCAGTGTTCAGAGTTAGTGTGCCGGAGGTGTGGTTTCCAAGCCTGACAGCCTGAGGTCTGCCTGTCAGAAAGTCCCGAATCCAGTTGGAGAGGGTGGTGTTGAGACCCAGTGCACTGAGTTTCTTGACTAGTTTCTCTGGGATGATAGTGTAAAAAGCTGAACTGAAGTCGATGAATAGTAGTCTTGTGTATGAGTTCTTCTTGTCCAGATGGGATAGGGCACCTGCTCACTGAGGTTATGAGGTCTGAGACTTTTCCTGACTTTTCTTGAAAATGTCTCGTTGAGTATCACCTTGAGTTACATTGAGTATCAAATTCAACCTTGGTGTTGGCAGCGAGCTTCTCTTTAATACTAAAGCAATGTTTGTCAAATGTATGTTAAAAATGCAAGAGGCAGAACAGACAAATCTTAACAGCATAGAACTTAAAAGTCACCACTACATTTGTTTCACATTATATGCATTAAAAGATGCTACCATGGGACATGTAAAAGTCAAACTGAAGAGACAATGGCAATAAAGCTCTAGCAAGTAAACATACAGTATAGTAATTACCTTCTGGAGAAGGATCAAGTCACCCTTGATAAGAGTATCTCCTAAGCTTCAAATTACAGTATTCTGGAGAAGTTATAATACAGAGAACTTCATAACAATATCAGCTCTAATATCCATATGGCTGTCACTTAATCTTTTCTTGCTCTGCATTAATTAATTACTATTACTGCAATTATTACTTGATAAATAATGTCTTTGTTAGTGCTTTTCATCCAAGAGATCCCAAAATGGTTTACATACAGAAAGGGCTGCTCTTCATCTGCCACCTAGGTCCCCCCTAGGTTTTAAAATAAAATAAAGGTTTTATTTACTTATAGGAATGTTACTTAGAAACGTGGACGTTTCTTTTTCCACGGTGGGTCTAATGTGAGACATATTTGGTTTAACATGTTCAGTGTTCAGTGTGTGGTAGTTTGTTTGGTGCGAGTGAAGTCTTATTTAATCTCTGACCCAGGGAAAAGTGTGGTGTGGACGGCTGAGGACAGAATGCAGGCTCGCGCTGTGTCCGTTATTTTGATTCTTTGTCTTCTTCTTGCTTGATCGGCTAGTTTACTTTTTTTGTTTTACCAATAAAGTTTGATAATCGGCCAGTAAAAGCTCTGTTGTCCTTCACCTGAATGCCCGAAACATTTTACCGAACCCAGGATTTTACATATTTGGTGGCAGCGGCGGGTTTATTTTATTTTTGTGTGTGTGGTCTTCACGGACAAAAACGTCAGCACCGTGCCTTGCCGTTTGGACATTTCTTTTGGATGATTCGCTGTTCGCAAAAGGACTACACGTGAGTTTACTACGCTGCTTTGGCATTTCTTGGATTCAGTAGGATGAGCATCATTATCTGACTGATTATTTTAATGACTTTAGGATATATGTTTTTATCAATATTACCTTGAAACGAAACGTACTGCAATTCGTTACTTGTTCGTCTCAAGTAAAATCTTCAAGTTAAGAACTTTTAACTTTAATACTGCCATCTCCGATCACATTTTGGATATTTTTTTTTGGCTTTGTGTTATTCTGTACTTTGCATACGGATTTGTTGGGTTTTTTTTTTCGTCCGGCCAAAATCACTATAATATTTCTGAAGATTATTGGAGTGAATCCGTTAGGTGAAAGTCACAGTTTTGAAACTGAGGATGTCTACAGACATGTCTGACGATGACACATTCACTGCTGTGGTGCACTTCAAAGCCGTTTTGCCGGCGGGTTTCACTGGTGAAGGAACCGAAAGTTTTTCACAGTGGGTTAGACGTTTTCAAGTGTGCTGTGAGACTTCAGGTATGGATAAAACACAAATAGCTCAAATTCTTCCATCGAGATTGGCGGGTGCTGCATTTAGTTATTGGGACAGTCTCCCAGATACAGTGAAATGTGATTATGATAACACTTGCAAGCACATGCAATCCGTTTTCGGACAAAAACAGGAACTCAGGACATTTCAAACATATCTGAATGCACGGCCGCGTCAGCCTAATGAACCTTTGGAGGTGTATGCAGCAGAGTTGTGTCGCCTTGTACTGCAAGCTTTCTCAGATTATGGGCAAACTGCCATTACAGGAGAAATCCTGAGGCGTTTCATTGCTGGACTTGACCTTGAGTTACAAGCAAAATTGTACGAGTTTGGCGTTACCACTCTTGATGAAGCTCTTAAGGTAGCTGGCCAGTGTGAGAGAGCGTGTTCCACATTCCATGGCATCTTCCCAGCAGCAGTGTCAATGACTACTCCACCGCCTGCTCTCTCCACCCCAGTCCATAGCTTGACTAATACCAGTGCTGACAAGCTAGCAGCCCAGCTAGACAAACTTACACTTCAAGTGGACAGATTGCAGTCAGCTGTAACATCACTGACTCGCACCCAGGCATGTACCCATTCTCATTTCCCGGAGGTCCAGTCTTCATCTGCTGCACGTAGGAGACCACAGTCCCCAGACCACAGCAGAGGCAGATCTCCTTCACACAGCTGCATCAGTCAAAGCCGACCTTTTCGCAAGCCCCAGTCCTGGTGCCAGGTCATACCAACAACACCACGGTTATCATGAGCCTTTACACTGGGACCGGCAGGTGTCAGGCCATCATCAGACACATGAAGCTTGGGACACGTTGCTGAGATCCATTTAGTTTGCCTACAATACAAGTGTACATGCTAGCACTGGGTATACACCATTCTATCTGGTGCATGGTCGTGAGGCTCGGTTGCCAGTTCATCTGTTATTTTTGCCTAAGGCTGAACTATCATCTGCATCTCCAGGAACACCAGCTGAATATGCTGCATTTGTTTGTCGTAAACTCCAGCATGCTTATCAGTCCAGCCAGGAACATTGTGAAGCTGCACATCTACAACAAAAGACCCAGTATGACAAAAAAGTAAAGTACTCACCTTACCACAAGGGAGACTTAGTTTGGTTGAACGATCCAGCTCATTTACGGTGTAAACTGGCGCCACGTTGGAAAGGGCCATACTGTATCATACAGTTAATACGTCCTGCTGATGGAGATGGGGTGCTGTATGTCATTAGACAGAAAGACTCCCCTGATGGACCTACCCAAGTTGTTCATCACAACCGTCTGAAAGCTTATTTGACACCTGGTTTTCCACAGACAGAATGTCTCCCTCCAACTGCACCTGTCGAGCTTCAGCAGACTCAAAGGGTGCCACCCCAGGACAACCCAGATGTACAGGTACCTAGTGCTACCCCTGAGTTGCCTTCCATCATTTTCTCTGGTGTGAAGCAGTGCCACCATCCTGCCAGACATACAATTAATGAACAGTCAACTGCACAACGCGTCCAACACCTGAGGCTGAAGACTCAGCTGTTGAAAAGTAGAGCTTTGAGAGCTCTTTAACCTAAGATACAATAATGGCATTGGACACTTCATGATTTTTGGACATTACTGCTTTGTATAATGCAATAAGGGAGCCATTTTCTTGCAGCAAGTCATTGTACACTTTTTCAATCATTTGGTCTGCATCCGAAGGCTGAAGAAAGATGCATCTGTCATGCTCAGCTGTGCCTATATTAATTCCTGGAACAGCTGATAACTGCATGATCACAGATTCAGTAATATAACCATTTCACTTAAGGTTTGCAGAGGTCTCTTCAGATCTTCAGTACTGGACTCAGGGCTGGAACAGTTTAGCTGAATTTTCTTTAGCAGATTATCTGTGACTCCATGTACTATTTCAGAAGAAACAAGAGAAACTTCAGAAGACTGAGCACTGGGTATTGCCTCTTTGTTGTGCTCACTAGTGATTCTAATATCACTCATCAGCTCATCAACCTTCACATCATGCGAAGAGGACTCCAGAGGTTGTGTTTTCATACAGTCTGGCCTCAAGGAGCTCTTCTTAGTCTTCTTTACTGTCTTCTCTGAAGCCTTACACTGCTGTACTCCTTCTAGATCCTGGACTCTTTGAACCAGATAATCTCCAGGCTTGTCTGGGGTCTCAGAAGCTAAGCAATCTTTTTTCTTATTAGAACAAGGTATCACACCAACAGCTTCTCCTAGGGAACGTGATGAGCAGGGCTTATCCATAGTATCTTCTGGCTGGAAACTGTTTTCAAAACCACTTCGGACTGTTGGAGAAAAGCCTTTTGGAGACTTTGTCATAGAAGACTGCAGTTTTTTACTTCTGACTGTTCGACCAATAACAGGTGAAGGTTCTAACTGGTCCGTTTTGGTGCACATGAGCTGCTCAGTGCTCCAGGTTTCCATATCAATGGCAACTTGAGGAGTACTGGACTCGGGGCTGGAACAGTTTAGCTGAATTTCCTTTAGCAGATTATCTGTGACTCCATGTACTATTTCAGAAGAAACAAGAGAAACTTCAGAAGACTGAGCACTGGGTGTTGCCTCTTTGTTGTGCTCACTAGTTATTTTAATATCACCCATCACCTCATCAACGATCTCACTTGCTTCTCTACTAATACTGGTTTCTGGTGAAAGGGATGAACATCGGGAAGCTGAATGTGTCAGCTTGGAAATGTTGGTCACCATAGAACTGATTATGGTTTTGACCACTGTCTCATTTCTGGAGGCTACAGCTTTCTGTAGAACCTGTTGGGATCCAGTTTGACACAGCAATTCATTGTGAACAGAGCTGGCAACCTGCTGAATCTTGTGTGGTTCATGAAACACATCATTATCCTGTTTCACAACTGTTATCTCCTGGTTTTCTGACAAGTCCTGCAACACACTGTCAAAGAGGTCCACAGCTAGCTGACTCAGCAAAGACACAGACATCTTCCCTGGGATTTCTGTAGAAGTTTCCTCTTTTATCAAAGTAGGGTATATCTGCAATAGCAGCTGTGTTATGATGTTTTCCACAGTCTCAGTACACACTAAAGTCATATTAAGTGATTCTGTTGATTTAGCCATAGAAATTTCCTGGAGCCCAACTGAGGAAACCAGTTCAATATTCAACAGTTCTACAGGGACACTGAGTGGTTTGATTTCAGAACTGTTTTCAAGGTGGGAGTCTCTTTTCAGTTCTTCAGAAGAACTCTTCTCAATTTCTGATGTCATCCTGGCTGCTGGTATATTACCTATGGTAACAAAGAGCTTTTCATTTAATGATAGTAAAACAAAATATCAGAAAGTATGTACAATTGAAACAAAAACTAAATTATATTGAGAAGTAATGAATGACAGGCATCACAAAATATTTGAGTATAAAGCTTCATGTTCCTGTAAAACTATTACATCTTGGAGCTCAGGTAACTACATACAAAGAAGCAGCCATATTCACAGATATTGTATATATGGCTACTGAATATATGGCTATATTCACTCATTCTCTCATTCATAGTCATGGCCTACACTATCTTGGTCTAAATACATCAAAAACATTTAAAAGATACAACAGATAGAAAATAAAGGTACTGTATATTTATTACAGTAACTACATTTTTTAAATTGTACTTCATAACAACTAAAAGGTTAATACACTATTAAATGATTTGATTTGATTTCCTTCTTACCTTGATTTTCACTGTCGTCAGGCTCCATTGATAAATCACATGCAGCAGACAAAACATCCATGACAGACTTTACAAGCAAGCTGGAAAGCTGATTAATTGCATCATGGTACATCTGTGAACTGGGCACTGATGGTTCAGTACTTTTCTGTGGTCTGTGATCCTTGGTAGTCAGAGACACTTTCTCTGAAATCCTTTGGGAAGACTTAAATTCCGTATTTGTATCACAATCTTGAAAAAGTGAAACATCTTTCTCATTTTCGTCAAAAGTTGGAGAATCAGGAAAACTGAGGCACTGCTTCAACAGCTTTTTCACTGATTTCTCAGTACATGAATACAACAACTGCATAGAGAGCTCTGAGGACTTTGGATGGGATAAATCCTGAACTACTAGAGGGCTCTTTAAAGTTGGATCTGAATTAGATTTGTGAGCTGTGCCCAATTGTACTGCAATTCCTGATTTCAAAATTAAATGGAAAACATTTTAAAAAATTGGAAATGCTTTATTCTCAGTGACGAGACCAGCAGCACACTCTGATTTCTTTTGGCTTGCTCTAGACTTGCTTTTTGTATCTGAGGCCTCCGTTACATCAAGTTCACCCATAATAATGTCAACAATACCCATGGCAACAATTTCAATGTCAGACACTGCAGACTCTGCACATGCTATGTGTTCTGCTGAGAAGTCAATCTTTGGTGAAATGAGAGGGCTTCGCTGGTCTCCTTCCTCAACATTGTCAAGTGTTGTTTTCTCTAAACCTCTCTTTTGTTCTGCGGCATTTAAGCTGTTTTGATCTGTAAATGAATATTCTATCACATTGCTTCTGCAAGGAAGTTCCATGAACTCTTGTTCACCCAGTCCCATGTCATTTGAAGTAGAGGTTTTCTTCCAAACCCAGGACCGGGGAACTCGATTGCTTTTACATGTCAATTCATTTTCTTGTTCTGCTGTAGGAGTAGGTTGATCCTGAAGTTTTGATGAAGCATCAGCCAGGGCTCTATAGGGAGTGTCCTGACTCATGACTTCTGTGTCATCTGTATAAGAATCAATCACCATCCCAGGCACATTTATGGGTGGGAAACGTTGAACAGAATATTCTCTGCGGTTACTTTTAGTGTACTTTTTAGTGTACTCGTCTTGGTGGCCATGGACTATTTTATGAAGTGGCCGGAGGCCTACGCCCACCCGGACCAGAGTGCCCCCACGGTGGCCGATGCACTACTGGAGGGGATGTTTGCCAGGCTGGGGGTGCCGGAGGAGTTACACAGTGACCAGGGGTGTAACTTCGAGTCCCAGGTCTTTGCCAAAGTGTGCCAGCGCCTGGGGATCACTAAGACACGGACCACCCCGCTGCATCCCCAGAGCGACGGGTTGGTGGAGCGGTTTAATCGGACGCTCGCCACCCAGCTGGCCACCCTGGTGTCCCAGAACCAACGGGACTGGGACCGCCACCTCCCCCTTGCGGTCTGGGCGTATCGGACCGCGGTCCAGGAATACACCGGGTGCACCCCGGCCTCGCTCATGCTGGGCCGGGAAATGCAAACCTCAGTGGACCTGGTCTTTGGCCCGCCGCCAGGAGACGGGTCGGCACCGCGGGCTGGACTGGACTACGAGTGGGGCCTGCGGCAGCGGATGCAGCAGGTGCACAGCTTTGCACAGACCCACCTGACTCAGATGGGGTCCGGCAGAAGCGGCACTACGACCTGCGCTGCAGGGGGCCTGCCTTCCAGCCCGAGGACTCAGCCCTAAGCTGGCGCCGTCGTGGGAGGGGCCCGCTGAGGTACTCGGGGTGGTGGGCGAGGTCTGCTACCGTGTCCGGTTGCGAAGAGTGGTGGTCCTGCACTGAGACCGCCTGGCCCCCTACCGGGCCCGGGAGGAGGAGCCGTGTGGGGAGGCTCCAGACTTATAAGTGTATAGCGTGTTGTTAACTAATTACCACCCTAAAGATGTGTACGTGTTCCGTCAGTCTCCTCATGTGCATGTATATCCTGTGTTTGGTTTTGTGGTTGTTAATGAATAAAGCTATCGCTTGGTTTGTTAATCGCGTCTCCACTGGTCCTTTGTTCTGAAAAGAACCTGTAAACGCTACAGTATATTGTATATACAGTAGGTTTTATAGTCTTATAAAACACTTTTTTTCGAAGCATTTTATAATGCTAATCTTGCACTCTGCTGTCTCCTCGTTCCTTTCAGTTGGGCTTCACTGGTGAAATAAGGATGAAAACATCCTCTCTCTGCCCAGTCTTGCTTTTTGGCGGTTGATGTGTCTGTATGTGTCTTTTCTAGATATGTCTAAAACGGCACCTAATATGCAGGATGAAGCTGTTAAATTGGTAAACTGGTATCTGTAGCTGGGTAACTGCAGAAAGGGATTAAAAACGCACAGACAAACTTTTTAAAAACAAATCTGGGTGCGACGGTAGGATGACGTCACAACGGAACGGCCATTTCACGAGGTTCCTAATTCCTCAGCCTCGAGATGTGTTCTGGCTGTTTTCGGTTTGGCTGAAGGTATTTGTACCGTAGCAATGCCGTGCTTTAAATTTCATACTTGGTTATTTAAGATCCCTGTTTATAAGAATAGGTGTGTTAACCCCTCTGTATTCTGGCTAGATTTCACTCTGGAATTCTTAATCTGGCCTTCCTAAAGTTTTTCCTTAAAACAATTGGTGAAGAAATTTCTCCCTTTTCAACCACTTTTCATCTGTAGCTCCGAGGAACTGCTGGTATAGTGGTGGACAATGCGTGACTTTGGGATCCTTTGGGATGGAAAAGAAGTGTAGAAATGCAATTTTAATTATGGTCAATTATGGTATTGCAGCCATTTATAGTTATACAGGTCTTGTCCTCAATATTCTCAGTCACAGCAGCATGACACATGGAATATTATCCATCCATTGTCTAATCACTTGATCCAATTCAATGCTGTGGAGAAGGGCTCTTCAATTACCAGAGGTCAGTTTCTTCATTTCTGTTGCAGTGTGAGAGCAAAGAAAATTACAGTCATCAACAATTATACTGCTTATCTGTTTAGTTGCAAGAAGATTATCCTTTCTTTTGGACAGAATATGCATTCGGATTTGTGACCAAGATTACATAATACAAATGCCAAAGCTTGGAACGTCTGAAAAAGACTCAGTGGATGACAGAGGGATCAAATTTGCTGACAAAATGTGTGTTCACTGATTGATCTGCAGAGCCACACGGTCAGGCTGGGTGCAATAAGATGTGGATACAGTCCTTCAAATTCAAATCCCTAGTAAAAAAAGAGAATACAATCCATTTTATCCAGCAGCCATATCACTCTGCAACTCACAACTGGCAACCCACTGAAGCTCAGCAGGTGTGAGCCTGGTCAGTACCTGGTTGTGAGACCTCCTGGCAAAAACTAAGGTTGCTGCTGGAAGAGTGTTAGTGGGGCCAGCAGGGGGCGCTCACCCTGCGGTCCATGTGGGCCCTAATGCCCCAGTATAGTGACGGGGACACTTTACTGTAAACAGGCGCCGTCCTTCGGATGAGACATAAAACCGAGGTCCTGACTCTCTGTGGTCATTAAAAATCCCAGGGCGTTTCTTGAAAAGAGTAGGGGTGTAGGATTTCCCATTGGCCCTTACCAGTCATGGCCTCCTAGTAATCCCCATCTATGAATTGGCTTCATTACTCTGCTCTCCTCCCCACTGATAGCTGATGTGTGGTGAGTGTTCTGGTGCACTATGGCTGCCGTCGCATCATCCAGGTGGATGCTGCACATTGGTGGTGGTGGAGGGGAGTCCCCATTACCTGTAAAGCGCTTTGAATGGAGTGTCCAGAAAAGCGCTATATAAGTGTAAGCAATTATTATTATTATTATTATTTTAATACCCTGAATGTATGAAATGAGCACATGCTTGTTTTTAGCCTAGTCTTGCTGACAATCACATTGCTGGTCTGATCACCTGCAGGATACGAGAACTCTGTTTCTATAATATTTTGTCTTTGAAGAACTGGCATCTGATTCATTTCCAGTAGTCTCTGTCATTACTTGACTGTCTGTTGGGAACTGTTAGTCCTGCTTGTGTTTATTCTGCAGTCTGGTGAACAACAGGTCGTGAAATTAAGATCTATTTGATTAATTGTCTTTTATCCACCCTTTATCAGAAGGCTACTTATTCCTGTTTAAGGGTTTGCTGACCAGGAGTCTATCCCAGAATCCCAGAGGTGTAACTCGGCATTAGTAGTATACTTGTCCCCTTGTAGGGTACATACACAAACACACAGGGCGATGTAGACATTCCAGTGAACCGAACAAGCATGTGTTGAAGATGGAAGATGGAGGGAATCACCCAAAGGAAGATTATGTGAAAGCTGGAATCAAATTAAATGACCCCCAAACACGTTCACCAATTTTGTTTCTAAAAAGATAACTTTCTACATTATGCTAAATGATGAATGCACCTTCGTGTTTATTAAAATATTATTCTAAATGATTTTTAAAAATGCTGTTATTTTTATGTAAGAACTGTTTCAATCAAATGCACAAGAAAAAATCAATATTTTAGGAAATGTTGGAAAAGGAAAAGATGATTGAAAAGTATGGAAGCCCGTTTCCGCCAGGGAGTAAAAAAAAAACGCGCTATGGTATCTCAGAATTCCGATTTATTATCTCAGAATTCCGACTTAGTAACTCAGAATTCCGACTAAGTATCTCAGAATTCCGACTTTATATCTCACATTTGCGACTTCGAAATAGCCCATATTTCATTGTCTGTCCTTTTGTTATTGTAACGGATTCGGGTTCTAGGGCTTGTGCCCTCGCCGCTCCCACCCTAGTTTGTGCCTCACTGCATTGGCTCGAACCCAGGTCCTGCCAACTGAGGTACTTTCTGAGTTGCTAAGTCGCAATTCTGAGTTGCTAAGTCGGAATTCTGAAATACCATAGCGCGATTTTTTTACTCCCTGGCGGCAACGGGCTTCCATAGAAAAGCCTGGAATGCAAGTGTAATCCTCACTTAAGGGGAGCCGGGATTTAGAACTGGCTATAGTTGCTCACGGACATAGCGTTGGCTTTATGAACTACAACTCCCATAACGCACTGCTCAAGTTTACGTCACAGTCCCTATTCTGCCTGGCTGTGGTGACCTCTAGCGGGGCCCTCTCAGTTCTGGCAGCTTTACCGTTGATCGTGTGCACTCACCGGCGCGCGCAAGAGGAACTCACACACGGTTTCCTTTTTTAAAGTTTATTTTCTACAAAAATAGAAAAAAAACATGGGAGGGTTTCCAGAGATATGTACAAGTCAGGTTTACAGCAGGCTGGTAGCGAGAGTCTGACTCCTACCCTCGTACATGTTGTTTTCCCCTGTTGAAGACGTTTACTAAAACACCATTTAAACGCGACACAACATAACAACTCAACTAAGAACTTAACTCACAACACACAGACAGTTTTCATCTAGCGACTTAACACAGTTAGTTAACGAAGTTCAATTTCGTCTCTGATAACCCGCAGAGCCCGAATACACTTTTGATACTCTTAAAACAAATATAAACGCGTAAACCTTAAACTGAAACTATGACATCAGTAAACATAAATTTACAGACCTTTTAAAAAAGCCTCATTACTTCAGATCTTACCTAAAAAATTAGAAAGAGCCATGGGAGAGTTTCCAGAGATACGTACAAGTCAGGCGTACAGCAGGCTGGTAGCGAGGGTCTACCAGCCTGCACGAGGCGCTGTTCCCGATTCCCGGGCCCAGCTGCTCATCACCTGGTTGCACAAGCTTTGTCTTTTCATTTTCATTACTATATTTTCAGGTTGTGTTTTTCATACCACTACCGAAAAAAAAACATATTTTAGAGGAAGATGTCAGCTTGATTAAAAAAATATTGCTCCTTAAGCCTAGTTCCTTACTGTGCTAATTCTGCCACCTACTGGACAAGGTAATAAATAAAACAAGGAGAAAATCATAGAATATAACACCCACATTACAGGCCAGCGAAGTAAAGGGTGTAAGATGACCAGGGGAAGGGTCATTCATAACAGGTATTTTCGGAATTACCTACTTAAAATACTAGATATGGACCTAAGCAAAATGGCTGCCAAAAAGAATCAGCTGACCGGTATATGGAAAGGGTCTACCCTGAGAAACAATGAGACACAGCTGAGCCGCATCAGGAACAGAAATATAAGTGCTCCGGAGGCAGTGAACAGGGCGGAAGCTGATAAGGTGTATGCAGTTTGGAGGATGAGAGAGGAAAGAGGTTGATGTTAAAGATCGGACTAAGGAGTAACGGACTACTGAAAGGACAAAAGGTTTATGGTTTTTGGATTGCGGATAGTGGATAAGGATACATCGCGGATTGGCTTTATTACAGACTTTTGGAACTCGGAATCGGAACAGGATTAAGAGAGCGGATTACGGACTGGATTTGGAAGATAATTGGAGGAAGAAACGCCACGAAACTCAGGAAAGAAAAGTGTGGTGTGAGTACTTCTCTCATTTACATAAACTTTCCCCCGGAGGCACCACAAGGGATATCTGAAGGACTGAAAAGAAGTGCACTGATTGTCACATTACCTAAGGTTGTCTTTTAAAATGTACTTGTATTCCATTAACAGCATCTATTGCATTGCCTGAGAAAACCAGAAATTACTGTTTGTAATTTGTTCGAATTGGGTTCCTATGAAAAAGACTTGTGAAGAAACCCAGCTGGGACTCAAAACCCTTGGTATCTTGTCAGAAGAAGAGAATGCAATGTGCCCCAAGCAGTATGATTTTCAAAACACAGATTTAGTACCAGAAACAAATAATTTGTAGCTATTTTATAAGAACCTTTCATCTTGTGTTTTAATTGTAATACAGTGTAGTAAAATGCACAATGGTTTGGTTTTGGGAGAGAGAAGGAATAGGAGGGAGAGAGGTAAGAAGGGAAAGGAAATGAAAGAAAAGTCCAGAATAGGCTGTAGGCTGTAGAAAAAATGTGAATAGAATATGATATATTCCAAGGAGAAGTCGAAACAAAATAAGACGTTAAAAAGAAATCAGCCTATCACTGTTTGCTGGGAGAATGGATGAATCCTGTCTAATGCTCAGCTGACACCCTGTTAAAAGCAATAAAAGACAATGTTAGTCCTCCGTGGTTAACCTACATTTATGCTGTTGCTTTAAAACAGATAACAACGGAAGAACTGAATGACATGGCGGAGAATATAGTGGCGTGGGTGGCAGTGTCCATTATCAGAGTGCTGCTCCCAGCCATCTCCCTGTACAATGAAAAGAGGAGCCGGAGAAGAGTCTCTTAATCACCTGCTGCAGATCTAATAACCTTGCCTCTGAATTGTGGATGGTGTTCTTGAATGTGTCAACTCTCCCTCGTCAGCAAATAAGCCAATAAGAAAGAATTCCAACCCCAAAGACTGTGCGTCTTAATCAATCTGCAGACTCAGAGACTGACAGTGAGATTTTACAGGTTGTCTCTAAAAGCTTGAACCACTTTCACTGTATGTACTGAGTCAGTGTCAGTCTACAGTCTCCATATTAAATGAGATGTAAAATCTCAAATTGCACTTAATGAGTATGCTTTCTTTAGTGTTTTAATGAGACTTTCTGGTAGCAGAATATATGTAGCGTTTTTTTGTAACGGAATGCACAGCAGCACTGTTTCAGAAGGATATACAAAAGGTAAAATGTACTGTAATATTGTGGTAAAATAGTTGATAGCTGAATGGATATGATTTAAAATTACAGTGGTTTCCAATAGTAAAATAATGTTAAAAGGAAAGAATTCTATAAAGGTTATGAAGGTTTTAATCCATCCATTTTCTAATCCATTTCCAAAGGCATGATATACCCTGAACCGGACACCTGTCCATCACAGCGCACACTCACACCAGGGACAATTTTCGCAAAAGCCAATTACCTGAAGACAACCCAAGCAAACACATGTAGAACATACAAACCCCAGGTCTGAGGATGAACTCATGGCCCCAGTGCTCTGAGACAGCACCACTGCTTTTTTATGCTACTATATTCCAGTTAAATACCAGTCCTTACTGTTGCTTATTTTAGCCTGGAAGAGATACATTATCATCATTTGATACTGGCAAATATTCTTGTAGCACAAGGAAAGCGGTACAAACATTATATTTCCACTAGGGGGAACAGTAGGTTTTTGGACTAAACTGTCCTGCTTTGGCAACACTGTATATTTATGGTATATAAATTAGTTATTTCTGGATAATCACTTCAGGAACTCACTTTATCCCCTGAACAGTAGTCACTGTAAATATAATTTGTCTTTTATTTCCCAAAACAATTCAATATTTCCCACTGTACTGCATATAGTATTTAGCCTCTAGAATTTAATTTGCTCAATGGTAGTCTTGAAGCATGTAGTTAGTACTGTATAGGTACTATCATTTAACAGCATTCATGAGATACATTCAAACAGAATATTAATTCCATATATTCAATTGACTCTTTCAAAGAGAACAACCCTTTCCCTGTGAAATAAGGCTTTTCTCTGTCACTTCTCAGGTGGCTCTGATCAGCTGCCGTTAAATTGTGGCTGTGGGCATCTGTTTCAATGGAGTTTCAACTCCCTCTTTAAGTGTGATATTAGAAATACATCTTTTTTTGCTCAAAAACTGCTTTTTACATATTAAAGATACGGCTATAAATTAATATGACGTTTTGGCTGTGAAGCCTTCTTAAGGTGTGTGGAGACACACCTGAAGAAGGCTTCACAGCCGAAACGTTGTGTTTTCTCTCTTCTCTTTTCAGCATGGAATAAACCCATTGTTCCTTTACAGACTACGCATGCTGACGCAGCTACCCACCTGCACTACTATAAACGAATATAGCATACAATGGCATCTAATTATAACAACTTATACTTGGGATTTTTTAAAGAATCTTTTGTTTTTAATCCACAGCATAATATTACATTATGAAAGACAGTTTTGTGCAGAAAAAAAGCACCTTTACATTTTCCTTTATTTATTTAAAAACTAAGAGCTTTTTTTTAAGTGGTAAGAATGGTAAATTGTGCCATGTGAAGTTCATTTTTCAGTTTCCACTGTCTACATTCCCGGGCACGGTTTATATGTGGGTTAATATTTACCTATCGCATTAGCAAAGGTTAAAATAACACAATTGAAACAGGATGAGGAAATGTGCACACACTCCTCTGACATACTCATGAGAGAGAGTCTTTCCCCGCTTGACATGCTTTGAGCTTATAAAAGAGAGATCACCCACTGGAGAAGAACACGACTGTGAGTGACATCACTGTGAGGTCATAGGCATTGAGCAGGTCAGAAAATCAAGACTGCAAGGGGAGACTCAATCCTACCCAACATTAGAGACATGCCTGCTTTTGCAAGTGCCAGCTTGATAATGGTTTAAGTTCCTCAGATATTTTTTAACTTCAGCTAGGCGTATGGCCTTTGACTTAAAGATCAGTAAATCATTAAGGAATGCTGGAAGGTTTAATTGACTTAAGATATTCTTACCAGATCGAAACACCAGCACGGCACTGTAACCTTATTCTTTATAAAAATGTGAACATAAACTCTCTCTTTTAAAGTGTACAGGCCTATTACAAAGCCAGTCGAAGTGGACAGCTCCACAGAGTAAACAGTCATATAATCCAATGCTTCAAGTTGATCAATAATGTAGTAACTGTACTGTATATGAAGATGTGGTGATTGTTTTTATTTAACCTTATCCATCTGTTCTGAAAAGCATAGGTTGTCTTGTGTTTTGCAATACGTAGTCTGTGGTGTTATTGATTTAGCTAGTAAAAATATATATATATTATTCATCCATTGTGTGGTTTCTGTGTAAAGTGTTGTCAGCATTACACTATTAATGTATTACAAAACTGCTGTGAAAACAAACTTAATGATTATGTTTAAAAGACACTGGAGATCACTTGCATTTGCAATATTTTGAGAAAAGTGTAGCGTTGAAAGCTAATACACACGTATATTCCCCCAGATATATTCAGTACTTCATTCAAAAAATGTTTTTTTAGATGCATGACTTCCTCATGATACATATCCTTTCTAAATAAATTTTACTTTTGCTATTAAGGTCAGTACTGAATAGTTTAGGAACATGTAAAGGTTTATTCCATGCTGAAAAGAGAAGAAAAGAAACAATATTTCAGCTGTAGAGTCTTCTTCAGGTGTCAGTTCCCGTTTCTTTTCTTCTCTTTTGCAGCCTACGCGTGTTGACGCACTACCTACTTGAGCTACTGCAGAGTTTTCTTACATATTACTTACCACCATTTGCTTTGACTTGGAAAAACTATGCAGTATCTTTTGAAAAGCAGCCCTTTCTTGTTCGTCTATTTCTGCCAGCCACGTGTTACTGGCAGTCCTCAAATGTGTCAACTACTGTGAGGAAGGCCTTCCACACTCCAGGCCTGCTTGTGCACACAGCCCCGCCTCCTCTTCTCGTTTGACTGATCTCTCAGTTCGTGTCCGCGATGCAGGTCCAGTGCGGACCCCCACCCTTCATCACACACCACTTTGAGTGGTCCACCATGATGCCGAAAGGCCTGGCCTCTGGCAGCTGCATCGTCGTCACGTTGTACACCTTGTGCGCCACGGAGCAATTCAACGGCAGAGGTCGATGAAGCTTCCCCCAACTTTTGGCAAAGAAGTCGTCTCCTAAATAGTTAACCAGCAAACCCGAGTAGAGATCTGAAACGGAACAGAGTCACAGGTTCCATGTTAGAATCTGTCCCAGGCACACTTTCTACCCAAGAACAAGTGAATGTGTATTTCTCCCCCCCCTCTCTGAATGCTGTACTGTACTGGCTGCTACCCAGAACGTTCTTTTTTAAATCAACACCACCAATATACAGTAGATCAAGTGTGAAGTGTGACATATTGCTTTTGAAGGGCGGTGTTTAAAACTTACTGGATTGTTCCTTTTCTACATAACATTTTTTTAAATGTATTTAAATAAAATATGACAACCGTTTCCAATAACCTTTAAAGTAACAGCAGAATGAGATCCTTGGATCAATTAATCAATTTCTTTTCAAAACTAGTTGAGTTTAATGGAACAAACTGCACGTGTTATTTAAGTCCTGGTTCCTTTCAAGAAACAGCAGGATGAGATCCCTGAATGAACTACTAAGAAATTAGCTAAATGGGCCAAATGTAACCTCTCCTGTTCTTAGGTATTAAATGGTATCTAAAGAAGCTACACAAGTTATATTTTTATCTTTTCTTATGTTTAAATCAACATACCAAGAAAAAAACATTTGTTTTAGATTGTTGTATGAATAAAAGATTGAAATATTCTATTAATCAATTTGCTCAAGAATTGGGCTTTACAGAATGTTAATAAAGCACCTACAAACTTCCTCAGACACAAATCCTAAACCTAAATTACTACTGAATATAAATGAATGCTTTACTAACATCCCATAAAATCTCTGTTGAAAGAAAGCGATGCTATGAAACCTTAAATCTAAAGTGTAACCGCAGAAACATGTAGGAAAGTTCAGTTGCCAGGTGGCAGATTGAGAAAGTTTCACCAAAACGAAGTCTGCTTTTTTATATAAATACATCTTCAATTGGGAAAGGCTTTGGCTAAAAATAAACTGGATATTGTTCCAACAAAATCTTTGTGAGAAAGTGGGTCTTGCTGGCTAGAAACGGCCAACATACAATAGAGTTAGACTTTGTAAAAATAAAATAAATTCAGATTCTGAGAGGCTCAATAAGTGCTTGTTTAGAGTAAATCAGACATTGTTGTCCGAGTTTCAGCAGTGATACATAATTCACTGAATACCAACACCAACACAACAAGGCTGGGCACTTTGGGATATCCAAGCGATCTCAAACGCGTCCGATAACTGCAACCTCTATGACCAGCTGGGCACCAGTGCTCTTGTAGTGTTGTCAGTGAAAGAAACATCATTGGTACAACTTATGCCAACTCCAACACTTAGCATCACTGTGGGGCTGTTATAGCACATATTTTGAAGGAATAAGTACATTTCGTCATCTATTCCAAGCTGGTACTGGTCTGGAACTGTGATAATTCATTTGTGATTTTAAAATGTAGAGGCATGCAAAAAATTAACTATTGATTCCAAATATCTAAAATGAGAAAAATAGCTGATGTGACATTTTCACTTCTCCAGGAACAAACTGCAATAATGAAGCACAGAGATTGTTTATGGATCATGGCAACTGTGTTGTTCACTACTGTTTCTGTATTTTGAATTGGAGAATAGTTTCTAAAGAAGCGATCAGTTGGGAAAAAAAACATGATCCATAGACTGATTTTACTATCACTACTGATTTTTTTTTTGCAGACTCTAGCTCTGCCTTGGCTTTCTTTTTCTGAACACTGACAGGTTTTGTGCCTTCGCAATGTTGTTTTCCCCCATCTCACACATTGTTTGAGCAGCTTTTGAAAAGAAATGCGAATGAAGGGGGATGTCTGAAGCAAGTTGTAGAACAGAAAAATACGTTTTGTTTAATCTTAAAACCAATATCTGGCATTGGTATGGGTGGTAGTGCCATTTGCATAAGGGAAATTTCAAATCGACTTGCATTTATCAGAAACTTCATGAAAAGGAATTGAGATTCGAGAGGGAAGAAGTGGTGCTCACCGTCGTTAAATCTAGAGTATTTTGCAAAGCTGGTAAAAGTTTCCCCTGCTAAAGATGTCAGGGGCAGCTGCTTAAACCAAGGCTCTTTCCTGGGATAGCATGTTCTCTGAGCCACACACTGAAGGTCTCTGTGGAAGGTTTGGGGGATGTGATAGTCAAAAGAGTATACATGGATATACTGGAGTTGCACAGCTGTAGAGACAAGAATGAAAAATAACCAAGAGTAAGCATGGCATTTTCATACATCCAGGTCAAATGCCCCCTTTCTTTTTCCATTAGTTTGGAGAGTTTCCTTTATTTATTTTCATTTGTTTAACTATCCTCCAAGTTCTAAAATGTTGACATACATTTTCAGCAGCCACAATACACATCATTTAGATTTAATTAGAAAGTCTAAGGCTATTTCGGTATTTATTTTCATCTGTATACACAATGAGGTGTAAGTCTATTAGTGTCTACCTATTCTCAGGGTTATATTAAGCATGCATATGAAATTGAACCACTGCAACAGAAAATAGCAGAATAGACTAGTTTTTGCCCCACAGGTAAATTTAAAATAGGAAAAGAACAGGTGCACCAAACCAGAACAAAAACTGCCAATACTTGAATCTTAAAATCTGGAAAAATTGTACCAAAGGCTTTCAGAAAGTGATAGACAGCTGCAATGTCAATGCCATGGACATACTAAAGCTCAGCAATCAAAGTTGTTCAAGAAAAGCTTCACACAGCTGTATGTACATGTGAACGCCTACCTATATCCTTGAAGGTGCTGTATGTGTAAGTCCTGCAGAAGAAGGTCTGTGCATTTTCATGCCAACTGGAGGGCCAGAATGATATAGAATGATTTTTCACATCTGGAAGCTCCGGGGTGCTGTGAACCAGCCACACTCCTGTCTGTCTGTCTAACATCACAATCCCTGAAAAAGGTCACACAAGATGCATTCAAATCTCAAAATTTGATCGTTTTTGATCCGTCTGGTTTTTCAGTTTCAATGTTTTTAAAGGACAAGTCTGCTCTTTTTGAACAGAGTCCATTATCAAGCCTGCTTCCAGCTGACGAAGTCAATTAATCAATTCAGTTCAAGAATCAAACAAGAACTGTATAATTAATCAAACTAAACAAAAAAACTTCTATTTTGGGCTAGTTTTCAATTCTCTTAATCTGACTTTTGGCTTTTTTGTCCAACCGAATTTAACTGAACATACTTCATGGCCAAAAGTCAGATTAAGAGAATTGAAAACCATAGTCCAAAATAGGACTTTTCTTAATCCTATTAATTATTTTCAGTTCTCTGGAACTGACAATTGGCCATGAAGTATGTAGATTTATTTCTTAATCTCAACAATTTAATTTACTGTATTCGTTTAGAAATGGGCTACTGTAAATTCAATTCAATAGAAACCTAGAGCCCAAAACAAGCATCTTTAGTTTTGTTTTACCCAGCAGATGAATCTTTTATTATTAACATCAGTATTATATTGACTTACAGAGGTGTTTTTAAACTCAGTGATTTTCACCAGGAGAAAAAGCTTTGAAGGCAACAGATTTGTTCTTAGCTTATGAGATGCCTCAGTCAAAGAAATGTAAATTGGAAAAAAAACAAATGAACAAAAACAAGATAGAAATATATACTTTAAAGCTTTATGATTCAAGTTTTAAAACCAGAAAACACAGAAAGCTGGTGTTAGTATTCTTCAGACACAGTATATACTTCGGACGTGCCATCATGTCTTGACCATACACAGTAATCATAAAATAGAGGTTTTCTACTGAATCAATGATTTGGACAAAATCTGCAGAATCACACATGTAAATGTTCTACCCTGAAATACTGTAAATTTTAAAATATTTTATTTTAGATATATATAAAATGAACAATTCACATCCTGCATATGTAGCAAACATTGCACTTGGCTTTAATCATAGCAATAAGCAAGCAAACCCAGCAAGTATTACAGATACAATTAAATTGTTTGTTGTGCTGTCTATGATGTTTTTTTCCCCCCCATTTTCTGTGTCCTTCTGTCTTGTACATTATAAAATGTTACTTACCTTTGCTGTGTCCAAAAGATGAAGGAGCAGGTTTAAATGACTTGGGAGGTTGATCATTGTATAGAAGATACCCAAAGTCCACAGTCTTTTAGGAAGGAATATAAAAAATATCAATACAAAGTCTGTATTTGTATTGCACAAAAGGCTTTTGAATTATAAGAGAAACCTGTGAAAATAAACAGATCGAAAAGACAATGTATATCCTGACCTCACTTTCTGGGAGATGACACAGATTATAAATAAAGGTTTCTTACCTTTTTATGAATGTAGGACAAAAAAGGCTGCAAAGTCTGCCCCACTGCACTCTTGGAGTCATTCACCAATTTCTTCCCATATACCCAGCCATTGGTATGGTCATCCATGTAGAGGTATCGCAGACCTCTTCCTTCATCGTGGTCTGGCAGCTTATACAGAATAAACCTGTATGATTCCAAAAACACATAAAAGAGTATTACATACTGTATACTGCTCTAGAACTGTGACACTGTACAATGTGTCCTGGGTGTTGGACAGACAGTGTTAACTGTTGTGATCACTAGAAAATAAAAAGGGCACTTAAACAATACTAGTGTCTGTTGCCAGTCTGTGGGTGCACTGGTGCTTCTGGGAGATGAACAGAACCTGTGGCAAGAGAAGAAGGGTCAAGCAGCCTTGATCATTTCTAGGTGATGTAGTGGCCTACAAAGCGAAAATAGCTCTTGTTTTTAGGGGTCGCCCATGTTTGACATGAGCATTGTGGAAAAACTGGAATAATCTTATGCGATTAGAGCTCATTTTCTGCATTTTAAACCAGCAGAGCTCTGTAGAACTGAACTGCAGCAGTTGACAAAGAGTCAACAGTTGACTAAAAGAAGCGAGGCAAGGCAAGCATCTCACAAACATTACTCAACTCAAGAATACATTCTGGTGAATCGTTTCAAAACGAACTATTGAAAGGAAAAAAACACTTTAAAATCCAATAGTAATTTCTTTATGACAAAAAAAAATCATAGACACTGTACCCTGGATTTACAGATGCAGCCATTCAAAGTGCGCGGCACAGGCACGTACCGGGGGTAATTGGCTACGTCATCGCGCATCATGACGCCGAGGACGCAGAATACCGCGGTACGTGATTGGTTGACCGACAGGGGCACTTGTGGTGTGTTGGTCGGTCGTAGAAAGATTTAAATGTCTTTACTGTGCCCGTTTAAGTATTGAATATTTATATGGAATTTTACCACTGAAGGGAAATCTTAGTAGCTGAGCATAAAAAGAATAGGAGCATACTGTAACGCGTGTGAAGGCCATAAACGATATTAATTTTGGAACATAAACATACAGTACATGGCTGGTCTCGGTACTTTAAAGAAAAAATACACACCAGTATTCCATTTCTCCCTAAACATTTTAAGCATCGAAGTCTTTAACTAACGTGATACCGGAGTCAACAAGCATACTTTTAGAATTTGATTAAAAGGGAATATAATATGGAATCGCATATCTAAAGAAATTAATAACGATATAATTATATTCATGTACCGCAACACAAGAATAGTACACGCTGTACGATGTCTGTTGATAATGTTTCTGTAGGGCTTTTTCAACAGTCCTCATGTGACCTTGCCAGTGGCGCTGTGGGTTAGGTTCCTAACTCACACATCACACGTTGGGTGTTTGAATCCAGCTGGAGCCATGACTTCTTTTTTTAACAAACATTTCTTTGAAAAAATAAAATAGAGTTAGTGTTAGGGTTACTGTCAAACTAAATCAACAATTGATTTAAGGACGATCTGTCAAAGTGCAATGAAATACAATATTGTTGTTGTTGTTATTGTTGTTTTTATCCTGTAAAGCGTTTTGAGAAGCCACCTTTAAAGGCGCTATATAAAAGCGCTGATTCTTATGGAATGTGTTTTCTTTCTTCTTTTTTTCAGCATGGAATAAACCTATTACTTGATTCTTACGGATTCCCGGTTCCACCGGGGATTAAAAAAAAAAAACCATGGAATCTTGTACAGTATCTAAGGAAATAGCAGAATAACCTTATTCATGCACAAACAGTGGCATGTTACATTATTAATTTGGGTGTCTCCTCTTGTCAGAAAGCTATAAATTGCATTTTGAGTGCGGTTTTTGACTTTTTTTAAATTAGAACCCATAAATAAAGCTGATACTGTTTAGACTTTTAATTATTTAAAACTGTATTACAGCAGCACAATGCACAATGCAACGTAAATCGCTCTTTGTCTTCTGCGTAATAATGTTCACCTCTCTGTCCAGCAAATTAACAATAGTAATAATAATGAACTTTATTGTATATGGCGCCTTTAAAGGTGGCTCCTCAAAGCGCTTTACAGGATAAAAACAATAACAACAATACTGTTAGGCTGGGCAAACGATTTTTATTTTTTTTAAAAAAGAAATACAAAATGAGATATAATGATGTGTTCCGGCTTATTATGTAAACTGTATGTTGCTGTTATTGGTATTTTAAAGAAAAAATACTGTAAAATCCTGGGTTAGGTACAATGTTTCAGGCATTCATGTGAAGGACAACAGAGCTTTCACTGGCCGATTATCAAACTTTATTGATAAATCCAAAACAAAAACGATCTGACCAAACCAGAAAAAGAAAAAAAGAATAACGGACACAGCGCGAGCCTGCATTCTCTCCTCAGCTGTCCACACCACACTTTTCCCTGGGTCAGAGATTAAATAAGACTTCACTCGCACCAAACAAATTACCACACACTGAACACTGAACATGTTAACCCAAATATGTCTCACAATACTTTTATGGTACATTACTTTGCTAAAATGTATTTAAAAATAAAAACAATTACAAACGCCAGCAGAGAGAGAGACACACACACAGTTCTTCATTGTCAAAAAGTAATTATTTTTTACTTTGTCAGCACCCAGACAAACGCAAACGCGTTATTAATGAAATGCTTTTATTCATTCTTAATCGAACTCACAAGTTGTCATCTGCTGTTGAAGCTCTGTGACACTAGACTCACACATGGCTAGACTTGACTATTTAACCATGAGATTATGTTTATGTTTATTAATCTTCCTTGTTATGCACTGAGAATGATAAGCACCCCAAACACGGGGGCGGCGTAGCGGTCGGCTCTGGCTTTCCCATCTATACCGATGCACTGCAAGTACAACCCCCCCTCCTTCTCTTGAGTGATGGGCAACAGTTGGATATCTGGGAGAATTGTTCGTTCCACTGGCGTCTGTGAATTCCGCTGTGTAAACGGTGCTTCCTGAGGGGAGACAGACGGCGGGGACAGCGTCAGCCAGGTCCTGGGCGGTGGTGAGCAGAGAAGCCAGATGGAGTGTCCTGAGGCGGTGTGTGCTCTGGGGGGGGCAGAGCTTCCGCCAGGCATTGCAACCTGCGCAGTGGGGGGAGCCACTCACCGGGAGACAGCTGCTCAAGCGTTTGACTGCCGGTACACACTGTCTCCGGCTTCTGCATCTTCACGAGTGTCTCTAACCTCCCAATCCTCCCCTGTAATGCGTCGTACTGCTCCCGCTGCTGCCGAAAAGTCTCCATACAGGTGCTGCCTCTACAGGCTGGCACCCTTGAAAGCTGCACGTATGCGACTTCAATTAACACCAGTATTAAATGTATTACACTGTATTAATCAAGCCTTGTTTCCTTGATAATAGTTGATCTGTTCTTGCATATTGACATAGAACTTGAACCTTATTGCATGTACATGTACTGGTACAATGGAATCCTTACTTACAGAAAGTTAGGATAGTTATGATCGGGTGTGAATGAGGAATGTTGAATGGTATTGAATAGTTTGACTTTTGTGAAGGCAAATCCATGAGAATATTTTGTGCTCTAATCCTGCAATTAACATGATAAATCAAGTTAAAATAAGTTCCCAGATGCTTCCCTAGTTAATCTACTGTTCTTATCATAGTTTACTACAGTAAGCAACACTAGATCATAACCCTGTCGTGTGGTTTGGTAAGCCTTCAAACTAATTTTCTTGAAACACATAATTACAATACACTGTATAATAGCAGAATAACAATAACATCTTTTAACTGGATTTGATTGCTTTCAGAGTTCTTTTATAAGGATTGTGCCTTTGTTTCTAAGGTTAACACTGTCCTTTCATTACAGAAGTATCATGAGGTCCAAGCAAATAAACACACATGCACATATAAGTGACAAGTAATAGGTTTATTCCATGATGAAAAGAGAAAAGAGAAAACACAACGTTTCAGCTGTGAAGCCTTCTTCAGGTGTGCAGGTGTGCCTTCTTCTTTAGCACACCTGAAGAAGGCTTCACAGCCGAAACGTGTTTCTCTCTTCTCTTTTCAGCATGGAATAAACCTATTACTTGCTCCTTTGAAGACTACACATGCTGACGCAGCTATCCACCTGAACTACTTGCACATATACAGTAAGTGTTTGCAAGTCTGTATCTATATATTCCTGGTAATATGCTTCTATTTATGTAGTAAGAAAGCAATCAGAAGAACTTTTTATAAAGTATTCTTGGTAAAACTCATCAAATCATCTCACTTTTAAATAACTTAAAAAAGTTGCCTGATCACTTTCTTCTTGCTACTCTTTTGATAAAGAGGTATTGTTGTTTTTTTTAGGATAATGAAATCATTGTGAGAAAGATGTTTTAAAGAATTCTACAGGATATTTTAGCAAGTTAGCGAGATAACACTAGTAAGGACCCTGATAATTAGATACTAGTTATTTTTGTTTGGAAGTGTATCTTAGCATTTCAGAGAACAGCACAGCATGGCATAGAAAGTGATGCATTTGTATCACTATATTACGAATATTCTTTCAAATCATAATCAATTTTTCTATATTAAACTATAAGAAAAATTCTATAATAAAATCAGTATAAAATTAACACGGATTTATTGTTCATTAGATTTAATGTCTGCTAAAGACTTATAATTATTAATTATAAAAGACCATGTTATGGCAATTAGAATTTCGAAAGTAGTGGAGTATAAGTGGCTCAGCACTGGGAATACACGTTCTTTGATGGGCTGGAAAAGTCCTGTACATCACTGTGTAGGGTCAATAGGTGTATGACTGTGTAAGAGAGGTTGGACAAACCTGGGGTCAAAGGTCATGGGCGTGAGCAGAAATGTACAGATAAAATGGCCAATTCTAATTTGGGTGGGTATAAAATTATTATTATTATAATTATTATTATTACTACTACTACTACTACTACTACTACTTACCAGGCAGCACAGTAGTACAGTGGTTAGCATTGCTACCTTACAGCACTGGGGCCCTGGGCTTGATTTTGGACTCAGGATGCCATCTGTGAAGAAACTGTCTTTTCTCCCAGGGTTTCCTCTGGGTGCTCCGGTTTCCTCCCCCAGTCCAAAAATATACTGGTTGGCTCATTGGCTTCTGAGAAAAGATTAGCTCTAGTGTGCGCTTCAGTGTCTGTATCTGCCCTGCGATTAAGTGGCTTCTTGTCCAGGGTGTCACCTTCCTTGTGCCCATTGCTTCCAGGGATACAAACATCAGTATCATCTTTATCATTGCCACTACTAAATTAAACACAATGTACCTCACAACTGGCAGCCCACTAAAGCTCAGCAGCTGTGAGCCTGGTCAGTATCTGGATGGGAGACCTCCTGGGAAAGCTAAGGTTGCTGCTGGAAGAGGTGTAAGTGGGGCCAGCAGGGGGTGCTCACTCTGCAGTCTATGTGAGTCCTAATGCCCCAGTATAGTGACGGGGACACTATACTTTAAAAAGGCACTGTCCTTCGGATGAGACATAAAACCGAGGTCCTGACTCTCTGTGGTCATTGAAAATCCCAGGGCGTTTCTCGAAAAGAGTATAGGTGTTACCCCAGCATCCTGGCCAAATTTCCCATTGGCCCTTACCAGTCATGGCCTCCTAAGAATCCCCATCTTTGAATTGGCTTCATTACTCCACTCTCCTCCCCACTAAATAGCTGGTGTGGGGTGAGTGTTCTGTGTACACTTTGGCTTCACATTGGTGCTGGTGGTGGACGAGAGTCCCCAATACCTGGAAAGAGCTTTGAGTGGAGTGTCCAGAAAAGCACTATAAAAGTGTAAGGAATTATTATTATTATTGACCTTTTCAAAGTACTGTGTTAACAGTAATAACTTGCAATCCATCATCTACTGACTCTTCATAAATCGATAACTGCTGTTCATTGTAAGTATGAATGAATAGAATGTGATCTGTTATCTCGGTGTGTTGTAATATCTCTTTGTGTGTCCACACAGGAGTCCTACACTTTGACCAGACTCAGGGTTTCTGGCTCAGTCACAGTGTCCCCCACTTCCCTCCATTCCCAGAAAGGGGGTACAGCTGGCCGTCCTCGGGGAAACTGAACGGCCGGACCGCGCTCTGTATCACTTACAAGTCTACACAATTCCCTCAGATAGGTGCGCAACATAGGGAAGCTAGCATTATGCTAATAGCAAAATACCATTTTATTTTTATTTGTATTGCTCAGTTCAAATTGAAAGAGACGACAATGCGAGGCCATTTACCAGATTCAATATTTGTTGGGCCGGATTTTTGTTTTTGTTTTTTAACCGTGAGCCGAGCCATAGAATGGAATGTGTGGGGTAAATTGAATGTGTAGTCCTTGCTTCATAGGACTGCAGACTTGTGCTGTAGCCCAGCACTACAATGGAATTATTGAGTGTGGCGGGTCTTCAGATATAGCAGGCAGTGTTAAGAAGCTGGGGAAATCCAAATTAACTGCTTCTGCATCAGAAAACTTAATGTCTCTCTTCTCAATTTCCCCTTCTAGCTTCTTTGTCTCCTTATTCCACAGAAGATGGTTTGTAGTGTTACCTTCCTCAGTTTTGTATTTATTGATTTTAATCATACAAAAATGAACAGTTTATTTTTCCTCACAGTTCAGTGACATGAAGGTATGAAAAAATAAAACCGAAGCCCTCCAGCACCTCTGTGGGCTGTGGGTGTTCCGGCCCGGGTATAATGGTTACTGTTGTAACAACATAAGGTGTTTGCATTGCAAGTGAGAGGATGCGATTTAGCCAACAATAAAGTTGTTTTCCTTTCTTTTTCCTCAGCCGAGCAGCTGTTGTATTATAACCCCCGCGTGTACAACTGCTCCTTGCCTGAAGTCTTTCGCCACGAACTGCCCAGAATGAGCTGCATTTGCGAGGGCTCTGTAAAGCCCTGGGTGCAGGGAAGGAGGATGGGGAAACTGCTGTCAGCTCGGGGAGAAACCTTCCTCAGCCTTGCCAAGTCTCGCTTCTTTGTGGATGGTGAGAGTGGTTTTCTTTTAAAACCACGCAGACTGTACAAAAAGATCTGTGATGAAACACCAACTACAATCTGACATATCAGCTGTCCTTATCAAAGGTTCTGTACCAGGATATGCATTTGGAATCTTTTTCCTGGAATTGAGCATTTGTTTGGTCACGTAGGTTTCCCATTGATTCTGGAGCTGGTTAAAGTTCAGAAACCTTCCTGGACAGCACTGATTTTCATTCTGCACTGAGGAGAAGAGTCGGATAAAAACAGTCGACTCCGACTCTCGAAACGTCCAGAAATACATTCACATTTAAAGATGTTGAAATACTCCATGATAGTTATGCTTACGTTCCAGTGATTTGCAATTCACCAGTGTGGACAAGTGGCCCCTTTGAACTTACTCAGATTTAATGTGTTGTCTTAGCGATGTATTACAGTCTTCTGTCCTTGCAGTCGTCTGTTGCCAGGCCACTGCCAAATGCATATTCATTTTTAGCACGTATTCTCTTCTTTATGGAAGTGTGGAGGCAACCCAAGTAAATGCACTTTTAAGTCCTAAAAACAAGCTAGCTAAATTCCCTTTGAATTCCTGTGCTCTCACATTAAAAGTGTGGCTTGGCTGTCTTGAGAAGCATGACAGAGACTTCCATCACCTTTCACAGGCCACAAAATTGCCCAGATTTTGCTCCTATTAAAAACATAGCTCAGTCCTGCACACCTTACTGTCATCACAACCTCTGCTGCAATTGTTATTGTAAAGATTGCAAATCCTGTAAAGCAATGCGACTGCAAGATGCTACAGATATTTCAGAACCAGTGAGATACTGTACATGCAACTTCCTGGTCATAGTTTTTACTCTTTACAGCATGATGACGGGCTTTGCTTATATTTTGGCCAGTGGTTGCATGTACAGGTTTGCAAAAGGCCGCACATTGTTAAGAGCCAAACATGAAAATGACAAAAGAAGAACGAGACAAATTACATTTCTTCATCCCAGACAAACATTAAAAATAAAATGCAGACAGCGAAAAGGGAAAACAATTTGGTCTTGACTTTATTCAAAGCTATCCATTACATGGTACAATGAGTTTATATAATGGTATATTAGCCACCAATATAATACATAAACTGAAACAAACTTTTCAGATTTGGCAAAAAACAATCTTAGTTTGATCATTTTTAACTAAGCTTAGTTAAATATCAATTTCAGATTAGATGCAATAATAATATCAGAATGGAAAAATATTTAAACCATACAGTATATGTGTCTGTTTTCATAATCTTGCAATAACATAAAACATCATATTCCATAGTATATCACCAGAAATAAACTGCAAAGTGTGTAATATTGCTAGAAGCAGAATACATCCCAAGAAAACAAGACCTAGGTCCAAAATAATCATTTAACAGAGTTCGCATAGTTTTGAGATGAAAAATCCACTCCACCTACAGTGAATCATCCATCAGTCTTCTAACCACTTTATCCACTATAAAGTCACTGGGGAGCCAGAGCCTATCCCAGCAAGCAAAGGGGAAAAGGCAGGATATACACTGGACAGGATGCCAGGACATCACAGTGCACACAGAGACAAAAACACACAGCACTTACCCAAGAGTCCATTTTCCCAAAAGCCAATTAACCCAACTAGTCTGTTGTTTTTGGACTGTGGGACCAAAAACTGGAGCACCCAGAGGAAACCCCTGCAAACACGGGGAGAACATACAAACTGCACATTGTAGTTCACATCTGTAGGGCAGAAACACATGTTGCGCTTCTAAAACTGTCTTGCTACAAGGGCTTTCCAATCACTACCAGTAGCTCTTTTATGTTGTTCTGTTGTGATTGTTATTAAAACATAAAAAGTTCTGAAAGAACTCAATTGGAAAACAAAGCACTGAAAACCGTTTAGTAAGGGGAAATGTTTCATTATACAATGTGAAAATGGCAGTAAAATTAAATTCCAGACCGGTAAGAGCTTTTTTTTTTACTTTTCACAGAGTGTTTCCTTTCTCTTTAAACCAAGAAAGAGCCCTGTCTGGAGAGCCATTGTAGATGCTGTTAAATGCCTTATATTTCTACTTTGTTGACATACTTGAGGGTTGTCTTTTACAGACATCTACACTGGCTGGGCTGCTCAAGTTTTAAAGACTACTCTGTTGACGGAAACCTGGCAAACGAAAAGAGCATGAACTGCCTTCGAACTGCTCCCTTCCTGAACAGGTTTGAAATATCAAAAGAATTAAACTGCCGGGACCTGTGGAGTTCTGCTCTCACTTTGATCATGCCAAGTGGTGTGTATCCCAGGAGGATGGAGACCAGTGGATCTGCATTGGAGATCTAAACAGAGAGGACTGCCAGCAGTGGAAAAGTGGAGGACTTATTTGCTCACAAAACCCTGTTATCTACCACGCTTTCAGGGGGGCTGTGTCCTGGTTTGTTAGGTGCAGAGACATGTTTAAGCTGTAAGAGGGGGAATGTTTGACCCTGTTGTTGCAATTCAGTTACGCTGACTCTTTCTGTATCTATCTGTTGCAGATGCAGAGCAGTGTTAATTGCGCTCAGGTTTAGCAAATGCCGCTTGATATTTTGAAGCTAATGTTTGCTGAAAAGCAAGAAAAAAAGTTGCTCAAATGCAAATGTGCTTCTTTCCAGAACAACTAAAATGTATAGGTTTAAACATGGGTTGATGGCTAACACAAAAGAAGAAACACCCAACGACTGCAATTATCAATCCATTCATCTATTATCAGAAAGTAGCTTTTTTTCCTGTGAAGTGTAGTGGCAAAGCTCTTCATTTAAAATAAGAGGACACTGGTTGTAAATGTCAATCAGAATTACGTTGCGCAAATGTTTTTTCTTTATAGGTTTGGTTGGGTTCCCACCAGCAGTTCTGTGAAATCTTTCCTCATTTTGTGCTTTTATCTTCTGTTGTGCGAATCCCATCTATAGCCAATAAATGATGGTGCTCGCAGCTCTGAATATATTAAGATTAGTGGAATTCCTGGTCTACCAGCACTCTTTTGTTGTGTGCATCTAATCTATAATCAATAAGTTAAGATAACAGCATATTATTTGCTGAGGTACGCAGATATTCCTGACTTCCATTGTTGGTGGAGCTGGGTCATATTTGCCTGGGAAAAAATGTGCACAACATGATTTCTTCTAAAAAAACGTTTCTACTAGCATCTTGTGCTGTGTTCCTCAAATGTCTTATTTTTCTGTTGGCACTGTTTTTCTTCCCGTTTTCTTCTACCACCTTACAGTGCGCTCACAAATTATTGTCACCCTTAATGAAGAACAAAAAACCCCATATAAAATAAACAGCACAGATACTGGGTAAACTAGTGAAAAACACTGATTTTATTTTCTCTCAAACATTTCTTAGTTGATTTTTAAATGGTGTGTTTAGGATCATTGTCATGTTGGGAGGTCCACCAGAGACCAAATCATGCTGTAGCTTTTTGGCATAGGCAGCCAGATTTTTGCCCAGAATATCCTGATATTTAGTAGAGATCATGATACCTTTGTCCTTAACAAGGGCCCCAGTGGCATCACAACCACCCCACAACATCAATGTTCCACCCCCATATTTCACAGTGAATATACATTTTTTCGTGTGAGTATGCATCCCTCTCCAACGCCAAACATACTGGTGGTGTGAGTGGCCACACACTTCAATTTTGGTCTCACCTGACCATAGCACCGGGTTCTAGTCAAAGTCCCAATGGCATTTAGCAAACTCGAGACACTTCAGTTTGTTTCTTGTTATCAATTCCTTCTGGCAACCCTTCCAAACAGCTTTTTGGCATGGATGTACCATCTAATTATTGATTTGGAGACTCAAGGACTCCAAGATGCAACCAGACTCTGCAGTTCTCCAGCTGTGACCCTTGGATTCTTTACCATTTGTGAAGATCAATACTAATTTGTCTCTTAATTTGTCACTTCTTTGCCTTTCCCCATGGTGGTGGATGGCCAAAGTTTTTATTATGAGTGTTTACCTCTTTTTATACCCTGGTGAAACAGCAAGTCCAGAAAATGTTCCTTTTGACTGAGTTATATTTAAAAAACCATAAATTCATTTCAGATTTTATTTTGTTCAGTTTTCTTAAAGAAAAGTGGGGGATCTAATAATTTTGACATTAACGTTTCTGGAAAAAACATGTATTACTCATTTTCAACATTTGTTTTGAAATAATTCCCATTGTCTGGGCATAAGATAGACTCATTATCTGTGCTGTGTATTTTATACAGTTTGTTTTGTTCAACTTTATCAAGGGTGCCAATAATTCTTGAGCCCACTATACCTGCTTAGATAAATAGAATCACTATTACACACAAAGAAAAACACTAACTTCTGTTCTTGGAAGTATAGTGTTCAGTCCAATTTTAATGCATCACTGATATTTGAAGAAAGTGAAAACCGCTTTGCACTGTTTGGAGATGATTGCTAAGATCATCCAGGTGGATGCTGCACATTGGTGGTGGCGGAGGGGAGTCCCCATTACCTGTAAAGTGCAATATAAGTGTAAGCAATTAATTACTGAGCTTAATTTTGTGGGTCTGTATAAACAAAATTGCAAGTAGGATCAGATTTCAAATATTGGTCTGACAAAGTGTAAACCCAGAAAAAACTCCCCTTATGCAAAACTGGGTGAAGGGACTTATACCTTGATCACAGCTGCTTCCTCAATGTGCGGTTTTAAACTTCCAATTTTGATAAAGTTCTAGCCCAGGAATGTTAAAAGGTTACAAGCGAGAGAAAGATATTCTGCCCATCTTTTCTGTTTGGTTGATAGTAACTATTGATAAAAGATTCTTTGTAGCAACGAGTCCACATTCTCAGTTCTTTTCAGGATTTTGAATACTCAAGTCTCCACATCTTCAATCCTCCAGCCAAAAGTGATAAAGTTGTTTTAACCTCTCAGTTTACAACACAATACTGTACCTTTCAATGTGGGAGTTATTCTGGTTTCTCTTCCTTAGACTGTTTCCAATGTCAATTATTGTAATGCTCTTTTAATATAAGGACTCCTACATTTTATCTTTAGCTTTCCAATATGCCCATTTCTAATATACAATGAAGTCATTGTTCTCTGTATTAAAAAACAATATGAATACAAGCTAATAAAGGAAGACTGAAATAGCGGTTTGAGACAAGCCAGCCTCTTCAGACCTCATTAGGCCCCAGCATATGGACAAGCCACAACAGAAAGGAAATACTGCAGAAAAAAGTTAAGTCACAAGCTGCCCCACCACCACCAACAACAACAAAATCCTCCCATAGAACTATTTATAAACTGTACCAAACCTAGGCTAATTGACACCATGTGAGAATGTGCCTCTCACCCTTAACTAATTTGCTAATTCACCCCCACGTGGGTCTATGTACACATGATTGAGGCCTGAACCCCCTCAGCTGAAACTAGTGCATCAACACTGCTGACCCACCACACTGTTGTATTTGAGAGCTTCCTTAAATAGAGGTGAAATGTGCTCTCACTGTCCTATTCAAATTCTTTGGTTCCTGAAATGAATAGTAGCACAGATGTAAAGAAAGAACAACTGGATACAGCAATCGCTCAGCAGGTCTTTTTAAGCCTATGTGAGTTGCACTGATCGGGCAAAATCACTGTCCATGCTCATATGTCCTCGTATGTCGGGAGTTAGGACACAGAATTTTTATTTTTATTGAATTAAAACCCTGTTGTGGTGAAAGAACATCAAGACTGTTATAAAATGAACACTCATTGATATGTTATTGCGTTTCACAAATGTAACAATAGCACTTTGTGATGATATTATTTTAAACTGCTTTAATGATGTCAAAATAATCAAAGTACCTAACTGAGAAATTCTGCTCTAGGTCATAGTCTGATTTACAGTGTCCTTTCACGTATCTAATACTGGATATACCGGTAGTTCTGGACTTAAAAATTAGAAAATGACTATGGGATGGCTTTATTGGAAATCTCTCAAGAATTCACATACACTTTTACCTTTGTTTGTTGGGAATGAAAGCATAATAGAAAATGCTGAATGTCCATTTAATGACTGATCGCATAGCACTACATCCATATTGCACTACAATAAATTACACATTAATCCAAGAAAGAACTGCACTGTAACTTATAGACCATAAATAGACTTAAATAGACCATAAATGCTGTGAATGAAGTGAAGTGTGAACTGAAATGTCTTTCTTCACCAAATATTACTTTGTCTTGTGTGCCAGCCTTAAGCATGAGATACAATACAAGCTGGAAAGGTTTGACTCAACATGAATACATTTGTTACTACATGCAAATTTGTCTTGAAAGTTAAGCTTCTAGGTTTGAAAAAATGATGGGCACTTTATAATGAAGGAAAACAGTTTGGTACTGATTTATTATTGCATTTTTCTGTAAAATTCGATGGTTTGATTGTAGGCAATTGAGAAGGACAAACCAGATTTCTTGAGCCCTTGTTTCCATTAGGATGCCGTTTGGATGCTGCTGATCTGGCCGCTGATGATATTTGTACACAGTGGGCTCACTGCTGGTGCAGCCGTGTCCTGCAGGAACGAGCAGGGGGAGTCTGTGGACTGGTGAGTGGTTTTTCTGCCTTTACTAATTCCCCAGTATACATGCAACAGCAAAGAGGTGTAAATTGTAATAAACAGTAGATGGACACATTCTTTCATTGCGTGTATTAAACATTACAATTTAGAATAAATAAAAGCTGAAAAAAGAGAATCAGCTTAAAGCATGTGTGTCCAGCTATAGTTCTGGATGCCCTGATCCAGCAGATCTCGGGTTGCTTTGGCCGTGTCCCAATATGCAAGGGCTTAGGGTGTTTCATTTCTAAATTTGTCACAAGGGTGCTCACCAGCACCGCCAATGCAGACTTCTCTGAAGTCCGCATTGGAGTGGACTCCGCTGAAGGGAATTACCCCCAATTGCTCGCGGAATGGTGACGTTCCACATTCTAACATATCAAGGCGGAGAGAAGTTGCCATGGAGAATACAATATTCACGTATTAGCAAAATGGAACTTTTTTTAAGTTTTAGAACTCATAATATTGTAACGCATACGGCCACCATTGGTTGTGAGAGCCGGCTTACCAGCGCGGTGACGTCACCGCCCTTCCCTGTGAATAGCAGGGACCGCAGCCGCCGGGCTGATGGGAGATTTCCCTTTAGTTCAGCTGGCTGGGTCCCTGTTGAGTGACGCCGGAGGCCCGGGTTCGAGTCCCCGATGGTGGGGGTTCGACCTGAGGCGGCAGAGGAGAGGGCGCATACCCACGTGAACTCCGGAGCGCTACAATTTTTTTGAAAAAACAAACTTCATTAGGCTACTTTAGATTCAAACTGTATGTATTCTACGTACAAAGTTTTGACATAAAGCTTTTATTTCGTCACCCCCATTTCGACTGATGTATATTTATTCATTTACCTGCTTTGTATTTTGTACACAGAGTATTTATTTTGTATTTAATAGTACAAGCTTTGAGGTATAGCCAAGTTTACCTTATTTAGTTGAATGAAAGCGTTATGTTCCTCGTACTGTCATTTTTGTACTGGGACAGACGATATGAAATGTATTTAATGGTACACAGCTTGGAATAAGCAGCGATATTGCCAGTGATTCCTTAGTTTACTTCGCCTGTTATGAATCGAGGTTAAGTTTTCAACATGAATGAACACAGTGTCACTACATTTGTACAGGAATTGACGAGATAAAATTCAATTTAATCAAACTGCAAGCGGACAACGAAAAAATTAACAGCCGACTTGGATTTCGACCCTCCTGAGCCGTGTGACAAAACAGTGACATCACGCGAGGGTGCTTTTTACCTTTTTGTACTAGTGCGCCCTTTAATACTGGCGCACTTGAAGTCCACACTTGCGCTACATCACAGAAGTGCGGACTTGTAGAAATGGCTTAGGGCGCAGGTCGAGAACTGGGACATGGCTTTTATCTCTGAAGCACCCAGAGATTTGGGGAAGGACATTAAACCGTTGTGGCTAAGCAAATAATTAGATTATTGGGAGGTAAGAGCCGAGTTGGAATTGAAGATTCATTTAACTGGTGAATAATTAAATACTGGAGTCACACCTGAAGAAGGCTCCACGTTGTGTTCTCTTTCTTCTTTTTTTCAGCATGGAATAAACCTATTACTTGTTCCTTTGCAGCCTACGCATGCTGACGCAGCTACCCACCTGAACTATCAATGTAACATTACTTTTTCACAACAATTTTATTATCAGAGAACAGATTATTTGATCAGAAATAGTTCCAGTTTGCTGTTTGATTGTTGTACTGTCTTTTGATTGTTTGAATCTTAATTTATGCATTTGTACACTTACGTTTTAAGTTGCTTTAAAAATAATGAGGTAGTGAACACCCCACCTACCTTGACAGGTAACAAACTCTTTGTTTTGTTTTTCTCACATAAAAATGTAGGAGAAAAATGTTTGACACTTCCAATTTTTGTTTAACCTGTTATTAACATTGACACATTTAGCCAATTTCCTCCTCCTTAAACATTTGTTATATCTCTGCAGCAGAACATAGCAGGAGCCTGGTTCAGGTCTTAAATTGAAGGTAACCCCCTTGGCTTTGAGTGTGAACAGTCAAATTTCTTATATTTCTTAATGTGTCCACTCAGCAGACAAACATATGAAAAAAACCCCCAAAAAACAGCAGGCGAAAATGTTTTTTTGGTCTTCAGAGGTCAGATTTTTCAACTATATGCATGTCAAGGGCCTGGGAATGATTTGAAAACCTTGTTCTAGGTGACTACTAGCTTGGATACAAATCTGGGAAAAATTGATCAATTAGAAAAAATTCTACATCATGTTTTGTGAAGACTGAACCTGGAATGAAATTTCACGCCTATAATAAAAAATCATAAAAATATTGAAAATAAGAATAATAACCATTGCAATTGCTATAAAAACCATTAGACACTGCTAGAGAGCCTTTATCTGCTGTTATGCAATGGAAAAAAAACTCAGAGTTGCCTTCTGGTGTGAAAAAAAGGAGCACTGATAAGAAACTGATTGATTACCCCTTCTGAGTCAATGATTGACAGCTAAAAGGCAGGCGGAATGCAGCTGGAGGCTTCTAGAGGAAGCCTTACCCCCTAAGGGCTCTGAATGGCTGAAAATACAATGAATGACAGTGGTTTTTACCAATCAGATCGCCTTAGTTCTAGCGGTCGTTCTTCAAACATTTACTATGAAGTCAATAACCTTCAAGAGTTAAACTGGAGATAAACTAGTCTGGGTTATTTTGGATATATATCATGCTTCAGAATAAGGTAAAAACATGGAATATATATACTGTATATATACGCTGGTTTTTGCTTTTGCGGTTTTGTTGGTAAAAATGTATGATATTGACATGCTGTGCTAGCCGGGTGTTTTTATTGGGATTCTGCTAGTTCATTAATTTATTGGTTTATTGCATAACAGTGTCATATCTGTGGAAACAAACTTTATGGTTTTGTTGTGATGATATTGGAGAATATGTGCATGTGAGAAAATTTGTGGAGCAGTTAAAAAAAATGTTGTTTATCTTGCGTTTATCTTAAAAATAAAAAGTGTCATCTGGGGGGACAAGCGTGGTCACCAGTGACCACGATCCGGGCAAACAGGTTTTTTCAATTTTTTTATTGATATCACATTACGTTATAAATTATAGAGCTTAACTTTCTGTATGCATCATATGAAAAAAAATGACAGAAAACCTCTACAACATGTTCATTGACATAACGATGTACTATTCAGTACTGGAATTTATTTTTTTGTTTAGATATTTTTTCTATTTATAGAACACTGCATTAATAATTATTGAACTTAATTTTCTATGTGTGCTTCATATGAAAGAAACTGACCGAAATAACATCATATGTTCACTGACATATTGATGTACTGTACACATGTATGCATAGCCCGTGGGGTGTGATTAATGGGCATTTCGACTTATGTAAATTTCTAGTTACGTAAGGGTTTCTGGAACGGAACTATTATGTAACTCGAGGTTTGTCTGTACATTTTTGTCTCTATCCTTAAGCTCTAGAATGTTACTGTGAAATTAAGACATTTGGGTCTTCAATTCATAGACTGAAACAGACACCTGTTGCAAAAAAACTGACCTAGGACCTCAAGCACTTAACTACCACTATGTGCTCAAGTTGCCTTTTCTCACAAAAACTCTGAAATGGACAATGCGACTCAATTCTAATTGCATCTTGTATCTAATGAGCTCTTTGAACCTCTTCAGTTGGAGTTTGGATCCACAGTACAGAAACTACCATTGTTAAGTCAGTTAATGATTTTCCAGTGGCTTCTGGATCACTTAATGTGCTTTTTATTCAACTAAAATGCTGCTGGTGTCAATCACAGTCCCACACTGGATCACATGGAAACTTATCTTGGGATATCTGGCACATCCCTTCCTTGGTTTAGCTCTTATTTATCAATACCACAACCAGAAACAAATTCATCAATCCTAGTTAAAAGTGCACTAACCCGAGGTATTACATAGAGATTTGTACTGGAAACTTAACTATTTAATATTTATACACTGGCTCTTGGGCAAAGTTTTTACCATTATGGGCTTGGGTTTCACTGCTATCCTGCTGACAGATTAATTTGAAAATCAAATTGGATTACTACTATTCTGGTTTCTGTACTTTACAGGTGTCTGTCTGAAATTAAGACATAGATACAAAAGAAACATTTCTGAAAGCAAACCGTGACAAGACTGATATTAGCTCAACGGCTGAAAAATTAATGCTATAATATTGATATGTGCCATTATTTTTTGTGTATTATGTGTACTACTGTAAGGAGCTTTGAGGGTTATTTAAAAACACTCATAAATTAACATTATACTATTATTATTGTCCTTCAATGCATAGTCATGAGAATTGTGAAGAGAGAAAATCTTGCAATACTACACTCACCACTCTGGGCAAGATGTCAAATTTGCCAAGCATGAACTGCAACTAATAGCACCAATGATCGTGAGAGACGCTGACACATCGAGGCCACTCTGCGTGGCCTCTATGAACTGGGCTGTTAAATCTACACAAGAGCTAATGCTGAATTCAAACAATTCTAATTCCTTAATGCCATATCCTCTTCATTAAAATCCAGGCACTACTGTTTTGTAAATCCTTTAGTCACCTCAAAATTGATACCCAAAATATAAACAAATAATTGTTCCACATAGACATGGAATACTTGTTTATTCTGAAATATAACTGTTCTATCTACATACTCTTCACACTTTAAACTATAAATCCCACCATTTTCTAACTGCTTTTTCCAATACAGGGTTGCAGGGAGCTGCAGCTTATCCTGGCATGCAGTGAGCGCAAGGTGGTACAGTATACACGCTGGAGGGGACAGCAGTCTATCACAGGACACACACAGATAGACACACACAACCTCACACCAAGGCCAACTGTCCCAGAAACCAATTAAACTACCAGCGTGTCTTTGGACTGTGGGGGGAAACCCACGCAAACATGGGGAGAACATACAAACTCCACGCAGACAGCACCCCAGGTCTGGAATTGAACCCAGGGCCCCAGTGCTACATGGCAGAAGCGCTATCCACTCCACAGCCATGCTGGCCCTTTATATAGATTTTAATTTTCTTTTGATTGTGTTCCAGAGTACTTATTCTCAGTAGTCATAAAGGTAAGACACTGCATACTGAAAAATTATTTTATTTTCTTAAATGTAGCACAAAAGGGACAACAGTGAACACTAAATCCCTGATCCACCCCTCTTCATATTATACTCACTGGATATATATGGCATACAGTATATATGGGGAAACAGCCAAGTCCTGTCAGCTGCAAATGGGCAGGGATGTTTTTGGTAACATTTGGTAGAAAACAGACCTCTTGCTCTTTGAGTAAGCAAAACATGCTGCTATCTGGAACCCGATTCTGTGATTTTTTTTAAGGAGCATATTTGTGATTTTTAAAGTGGGCCTTAGTTTCTGATCATCAATATTCACGTTTGTTTTAGGTAAGATGATTGTCACTATCGTTGTTGCTGTGTTGAGAGAGGTTAATGTTACAAATTACTGCCAGAATTACTTCAGTATACAAACTACCAAGAACAGAAAAACGCAAGAGAGGTTACAGACACAAGTGGGCTGCTCAAGTGACCGTATTCATTAGGTTGCTAGTAGCTAGTAGTTTACTGATGAATCATGTGAAACTGTCTCTTGTACTGTAGGAATCCCAGGAACAGGTTTATCTCTAGAACAAATCTGATAGCTTGTCCCAGAGACAGTTCACCCTCTCAATGCATGACGTCATCCTGGCGCCCAAAAGCTGACACCAAACAAATAGCAGGTTTAAGCAATATTGAGTCAGAAGTTCCTACAGTACCTTCTGGCCTCCTTCTGGGTCCAGAGAATGCACACACGCTACATACTCCTGCATGGCCTGTTCTTTGCTCATGTCCCCGAGCTGCTTCCAGGCCTGCCTGCAACATCACAGCACAATGTGTAACCCATCAGCAGCCTTACAGAGCCCAGCTGGTAGAAACCACACTCTTAACAGCTTTTCAGTAGGACAAATGTTTTGTTTTCTATTTTTAATACAGTTCGGCAAGGAGACTGTCAATGCTAGAACTCATCTTCTCGGGTACGTAATCTAGTCACAGTCTATCCCATAAATTGACTGACAGATGTTACTTGTCTAGGATGTTACTTAGCCTTTAACAACTGAAATCCTACTTACAGTCCCTGGTCTGTTGGGTTTCTTACAATCACTGTAAAAGTTCGCACATTTACCTTTCTTTTTTTCTGGACAACACTGAAACCTATATTTAGTGTGGGTTTTGTGGACTCGCACGGATTTGTCTCTTGCCTCGTGTAACTTAAAATGAGTTTGTGCACAATACTTTAGCTATCACTTACTAAAAGGAATACATATTCAACAACTGAAAAGGTATCAATGAGAAGAAGCAAACTTTAAGAATATGATTAGCTAGTCATCATGTGAACAGAGGATAACAATGGCTGTTTCAAACAGCAAATACACTGGAATTTAACTGTATTCCTATTTTAAATTCACAGTGGCAATATGCTCACTGTGTGGAAAATGATTCCATTTATTTTTTAAATGTGCTTGATATGATATATATAGATATATATTGTATTACCCTGTTCATTTATGCCAACTGCTTATTTCTAAATTTTGCATATAAATAATGTATATAACTCAGTATACGTGGCCAGTAGGTTTGTCAGTAATACAAAATGTTTGGGGACTACCAGGAGAAATAATGTCACAGGTGCAATGTAGTACTACAAGGAGGTACTGTAGATGGATTATGCTTATAATCACAACGTAGTTCTACAAACAATTATCTAAGAAGACAGTTTCCAATTAAACCAGTTTAACTGTAGTTCATTCAAACTTACCATTTCCTTTGTCCTTCAAAGTCAAAGAAGCCTGGTTTTGCTGTGTTACATGTTCCAACTTTGACCTGAAAAGTCAAACCAGACAGAATTTGAAATCTGAAAAAAAGTTTTATCACATACAATTAATTTACAGTTTCTATTGCTAGAAAGCATCATCATAAAGTGCTTAACAAATTTTAGTCCAAGCGGCAAACATTGTACTGTATCAAGATTATGAAAACAATGTTTGAGGTCATTCTGCAGGAAATACAGGACTGAATTTAAAAATGGCAGTAAGAAGGTGAAAACTTTTTTTAAAAAATCTTATTTTAAGCACTTTCTACAAATTTCAGGAATTAAGAGAAACAAAAAATAAGCACTGAAGTGATAAAATATAACAATAATTATTCAAGACAAAACTGGTTAAAGAATTTATTAAGCGATGTCGATCTCATGAAGCAGAGCAAGTCCTGAACTTCTATTCTCCTGTACGTCACAAGAGCTTGCTGCCATCAGCAGCACGGAAATAGAACATTTTGAGATTATGCTCAAAATGAGAATGTGTCCTTGGAAACACAGTGTGTGATGTCATTGCCTTTATAGTTGCTCATTTTATTCCATTTAAATAGGTCAGCATGTCTCAGATAGGCGTATTTGGCTCAAATAAGGATTAACGTTCAAATATGAATTTGCATTCACAGACTGGATTCACATCTTGTTACTGCTACTTCCAAATTCTCCAGACCAGAGCTGCTTTCCCATCTGATTCATACACATTTAGAAGCTTACAATCATAGTACGTATCCCTGTGTCGCATGTTTTTATCATGCCAGTGAAAACTATATTTTTGGTGTCCACCCAAATATCTTTTAAAATGGCTGTGTAAAGTATTTATTTCTGCACTTTTCTATATCTGATGTCACGCGAGAGCTTGTTAACGATTTTTAAAGCACTTTCATATTCCTCACATTAAAATTGCGAATTTAAACAGGTATCATCCGAGTCTTCTGCCGATCAGATCTTGGTCCTAATAAGTCTTTGACTGACGACTTCAAGATGTCATGAGGAAACTGCTTCTTGCCAGTTGTTGTCTTGAAGATGTAAAGTGGGAACTTTCCCCCGTCACAGACTTCAAGAAAAGCAACAACAAGCCAACCCGTTGTTGCGCACAAATCGCGACTTCAGAAAAGTCGTTTTGTACACTTCTATTCAACGTTCGTCAATTAAAACGATCCCTTGGGAAACTAGAAAATATTGCTAGTGGTTTCTACATCCAAACGTACTCAGTACTTTATAAACACGAAGGTTATCCCCCATTGTCACCAACTACATGACAGAAACTGATTATGCACATGCTGAGTGCACATTTGGAAGGTTTCAAACTAATTGATCCTGAGCCCGAAAACACATCAAACACGCCTTTGCTGCAGTTTATTAAAGAGTTGCCAAAGGTTTGGGGTTGCTTTACCTGTTTATACCTGGCGTACAGGTAAAGCAGCTGTTCTCTGCTCGCTGTCTGCACCAGTCCACGGAGCCGCTCAGCTGCCGCTTCAAACTCGGCTTCGAGCTCTGTCTCTTCCAGGCGATACCCCAGGTCACCAGCACCGCAACCTTCCTCCCCGAGACCCGTCTGAGTCCGAATCTGAACCACCGAGCGGCTCTCCTGTGTCCGGCCGAGCCGGGTCGGTACCTGAACCCGTAGCAGAGTCGGGGGAAGACGATGGAGAGCGAGACGCCATATTTGGAGTATGTGCTATAAATATAAATGTTATGATCGTAGTTTGTATTTCTCGAATAATCTAAATCGATCTCCAGGAACACAAATTATATTAAAATTACTCTCTCATGCAGACAGTACCAAGATGCTGGCTAATCGTTTCAGGACTTGTTGCTCACCGCGGGGAGGTCGGCAAGATGGCGACCAGTTCGCACGTGTTTTGTTAAGCGCTGAAAAATTTGGAGTCTTTTTCCCTTAAACTGTTGGTGAAAGGAGAAAATTTGCTTTGATTTGGATGTCTATGATTTTTGACTAACTTTATGTCAATTTTTGGAGAGTTTTAATTTTATTTCTAACCCAAAAAAAGTTAAAACTTGGATACGATTTTTTTTCTTTCCTCTGAATTGCACTACTGGAAAAAAAAACCCCGTTATTTTAGGATGGATTCGATCTCTGAAAAAAGCACTGGTGGAAAGAAGCGAAAAGAGAAGGACGTTTCGAAAATGCCGCGGCCTTCAGGAGGGCAGGTGCACCCTGCAGCAGGGGCGAGCGGCGGAGCCGGGGCGCCCCCGAGGCCGAGCACTCGTCCGCCCTCGACAGCGAGAGGAGCTCCGGAGAGCCGCAGCTGGAACAGCTGCTCGACTCCGACTGCGACATTGAGCCCGACACTCCGGAAAAGCCCCTCATGAAGAGGATGAAAGACGAGCCGTCTCTGCTGGAAATGCAGAATAACATCGTGGTGCTTCTCTCCAGGAAGATTAATGAGAGAACAGATCATCTGGAGGCATTGATTCGAAACAACACGATGACAGTTGCTGCCTTACAAAAGTCAGTGGACTTCGCGTTGGAGGAGGTGAGAGACTTAAGATCAGATATGAAAGCAGTGAAGGAAGTGGTTAAAACAAATGCACACATACTGTTGTCAATCTTAGAACTAAAGAAATGTAAGAATGTGTTGCAAAGTTGTGATGAGGCAGGTAATGTGGTGGGGCAGTTTGGCTTGAGCAGTCTGTTGATGGTGGAGAAAAGATGTCTGGGATTGTTTTGGTGATTTTCAATGATGTGAGAGAAGTAGGTGGATCTAGCAGACTCTATAGTAACCTTATATTCAGATAAGTAATCTCTCCAAACCTGATAATGTACATGTAGGCCGGAAAGACGCCACCTACGCTCAAGTTTGCGAGAGGCTGCCTTCATGGATCGCAGATGGTCATTGTACCAGGGGGCAGGGCGTCAGGGGTTTTCGTGATTTGACAAAACGAAAGGCTATTTTTTTTTGTACTGCAAGAGGTTTAATGCAGATTTTTATTTTTTACAAGAGACGCACGCTTGTTCTTCGGATTTGAATTTTTGGAAGAGTCAATGGGGGAGTGATGTCTGGTTATCATTTGGTAGTAATCATTCTGCGGGGGTTGCAATATTAAAGGGTAAATTTAAAGGTAAAATTATTAGTGGTAGAGTTCATCATTTGGGCAGATGGATAATTCTTGTAGTGGCTCTTAATGGGAAAATGTTTTTGCTGGGGAATATATATGCTTTTAATAATGAACAATATAGCAGAGACTTGTTTCTTGAAGTTGAAGAAGAAGTGAATAAGGTGAAGGACAAGTTCCAGGATATTGAAATTATTTTAGGGGGTGATTTTAACACAGTCTTTGATGTTAAGTTGGATAGATACCCTGTACCTGCTAGATCTCCCCCTCCTGATATGGAGTTGCACAGGTTATGTCAAGGCTTAGGAATTAGTGATATATGGAGATGTAAACATCCAGGACTAAAGGAGTTCACGTGGTGTAACAAGGACAGATCTAAACAATCAAGAATAGATTTTTGGTTAAGTTCAAATGCATTAGAAGGACAGATTAACAAGGTTTCTATTGAACCATCAGTACTATCTGACCATAAAGCAATTTATCTTTCTGTTAACTTGAGTAACAATGAGGATTCTAAAGTCCCTAAGACTTATTGGAAACTCAATAATATGATTTTGGAAAATGACAGCTTTAAAATGGAAATGAAGGAAATTATACAAACATATTGGAGGTGAGCTCAATTAACAAATTCATATAGCCAAAACTGGGAATTTATGAAGTATAAGATAAGATTGATTGCTATAAAAAGAAGTAAAGAAGCTGTCCACTCTAATAAAATAAAGGAAGAGGAAGTTATTAAGGCAATTTGTGATCTTACTGATGACAGCAATACTGATCAAACAGATGTTTGTAAATTAATTGGACTGCAAGCTGAACTGGATGAACTATACATAGAAAAAGCAAAAGGAGCTTTTGTTAGATCCAGGAGACGATGGTTGGAGGAAGGCGAAAAAAACTCAAAATACTTCTATAATTTGGAAAAAAAGAATGGAGATTATACATCTCTTAGTAAACTTAACATAGATGGCTGTGAAACTCAAAATCCTGTAGAAATTTCAAGATATGTATCAGATTTGTATGGTAAGTTATATACTAGTAAGGCATGTTCTACAGAAAAAATGTGTGATTTTCTGAACTCATTAAAAGAAGACTTTAAAACTATAGACGAAGGGTTTAAAGCCATCTGTGATAAAGAGATATCCATCTTTGAAATTAAGAAAGTTATTAATAAGCTCAAGGTTAACAAATCTCCTGGTAATGATGGCCTTACCACTGGATTTTATAAGACCTTTCGAGATGATTTGGCTGAATTTCTTCTTCTGGTATTTAAGGAGTCAATTGACAAGGGAGTCTTACCAACCTCGATGACTCAGGGCTTAATAACCATAACTCCAAAACCAGATAAAGATCATTTGTTGATAGATAATTGGCGGCCTATCACTTTGATTAATAATGATGGAAAGATTCCTGCTTCTGTTTTTGCAGAGAGACTGAAAACAGGCCTTGACTCAATTATTGATGAGTCACAGTCGGGTTTCATGAAAGGAAGACATATATGTAATAATATTCGTTTGGTGTTGGACCTTGTAGACTATGGTGAACTTATTAGTCAGGATAGCTTTGTTCTATTTGTGGACTTTTATAAGGCTTTTGACACAATTGAACATTCTTTTATTTTTGAAACTCTCAATTTTTTTGGCTTTGGTGAGTATTTTCAAAAGGTAATTAGAACTTTGTACAATCAAGGTAACAGCTCTGTTAAATTGGCTCATGGAACTTCTCATAGATTTAGAATTGGTAGGGGAATTCGACAAGGATGTCCCATAAGCCCATTCTTATTCCTGCTGGTCACACAAGTTATGGCTATTCATATAAAACAAGATGTGTTTCAGGGTATTCAAATACAGGATAGAGAGATTAAGTGTTCCCAATTAGCTGATGACACAACGCTATTTTTAAGAAACCATGCAGAGATTGAGAAGGCAATTAAGTGTATAAATGTTTTTTCCTCTGTTTCTGGTCTTTCTCTTAATTTAAAAAAATGTGAACTGATGGCTCTTGGGAACTGTGATGTTTCATCTATATGTAATATTCCTGTAAAAGATGTAGTTAAATATCTAGGTATGAAGATTTCCAAAAATCCAAAAATTAGAAATGATCTAAACTTTTCTCCAATTATGCATTCATTTGAAAAAAAACTTGACTTATGGTTGTTAAGAGACCTTTCTTTAAATGGTCGAATACTTTTGTCTAAATCTGAGGGTTTATCTAGATTAGTTTATGCTTCACTGGTTCTGGACGTACCACCTGCAACTATTAGGAAAATTGACTCCAAACTTTTCAAATTTATCTGGAGGAATAAACCCCATTATCTTAAAAGAGAAATGATTTGTCGTCCACAGGCAGAAGGGGGCTTAAATGCTTTAGACTTTAGGACATCTAATGCTATTTTTAAGATTAAATGGATACAAAACTATTTAGAAAATAAGCAAAGTATATGGCATATAATCCCCAATCTGATATTTCAAGAAGTAGGGGGTCTAGAGTTTTTACTAAAGTGTAACTTTGACATAGGAAAAATCCCCTTGAAACTTGCCAGTTTTCATAAACAAGTACTTCTGACGTGGTCACTTATGTATAAACATAACTTTTCCCCACATAGATTTACTATCTGGAACAACAAATATATAAAAATTAGAAATAAAACCTTATTTTTTGAAAACTGGGTCAAGAATGATATAATTTGGATTAAACAATTAATCAAGGCTAATGGTAAAATATATAGTTACACCGAGTTTGTTAATAGATACAATATTTCTATTACTTTGGATCAGTATTTTACTGTAATTAATGCGATTTCTGGGGAAATATGAACTCTTTTAAGGAGTTGTAATAGTAGTCCTTTAGAAACATTGGAAGAATTTACAGCTCATGTTAGACTACAAGGAAAGGATATTGTGAATTGTGGATGTAATAACCAATTTTTGAGATCCCTGTTAAAAAATGATAATTTACTTGCGACTACAATATATTGGAATTCTGCATTTGGAAAACGCATTGATTGGAGAAAAATTTGGATGATGCCCAATAAATATTGTATAACCAGTAAAATTAAGGAGGTTTCATACAAAATAATTCATCAAATTTACCCAGTTAAAACTCTTCTTACCCAACGATTTAAAATTAATATAGATGACAAATGTGTTTTTTGTGACAATAGCCCTGAAACTATTCAGCATTTGTTTTGGTTATGTCCCAGGGTAAAAATGTTCTGGACTAAGTTGCAGAATTATATTAAAAAAGAGACCAATATTGATATTTGTTTTGTTGAAAAAGATATTATGTTAAGTTTCAGCCCCAGTGAAAACAATAGAAAAATTTCGTTTGTAATAAATTTAATTATTATACTGGCACGTTATCACATACATAAAATGAAGTGGTCTGGGAGGTACCCTGTGTTTGAGTATTTTAAAATGGAAGTAAAGGGGTATTTGCAGACTATTTCGAAATGCAAAAATATGAAAGCGGTGCGGACATTATTTTTATTTAATTTGTTTAATCTTTTTTCATAACTTGAATTGATGTAGTAGTATGTACCCCTGATGCTATTTTTGTTTTGAATTGTTATATGTACTCTTGTTTGTATTGTAATGTTTGTTCTTTTGTTAAGCATAAATAAAAATTTAAAAAAATTTAAAAGAAAAGCAAAAAAAAAAAACTTGTTGCTCACCGCGGTCCGTTTACCGTTCGCTCCCCTAAGCGGTCCGAAGGGAAACCAAAGACGCAGAGTACATAAGTTCCTAGTTCTATATATACAGTATAGATGGAAAAAAGAAACGCAACATTTTCTGGAATGAGAATACTATAGTTATAGCTTATGTACTTTCACAAAAAGTTGTCAATTTGTTTTAAGCCCTCTGACCAGCAATACAGCTTGTGCAGTGAGGCATTGCAACTTGCCAATCACACAAAAGTTCATTAGGTGCACTTGTTGTTGCACAGTAGAACGTTGATAGTTCATCTGGCTTGCTTGTTTTTTCAGTAGCTAATTCAGTGGCTAAGTCATTCACGTAACTCGTCTAACCCTTTCTTCAAGGACATCAGGATATCGGCGTCCACATCATAGTTGGGTAGTTTGTTCCAGGCCCCAAACCCTTTGAATAAAAATATGCATTTCCCTGTTTGGTAGATTATTTAAACCTCTTATATTTAAAAAAAATTCAAATAGTTTCCCCTAGTTCGTGTTTCACTACTCAATCTTATGAAGTGCACTACTGTAGGTCAGTAGCTTTGAGGATTTTGAATAGTTTGAATAGTTACTTGCTATAACTATGAATAGAATTATGAAGGCTAAGACTGTTTTATTTTTTTAATGGTGTAGTACACCAATAAGATATTTACAGACAACATTAAAACTAACAAACCATTTTGTGATTTAGTTGAAAAGTGTCTGGTCATGGATGTGGCAGTGTGCTCACCTATTTGAATAACACAACATTATACAAAAACATGAATGCAATTATTTTTATTTCAGAAACAGTAGATCAGCTAGGCAAATGAGGTTCCCATCATTAGAACTCCTTTTTTGATTCTTACAGGAAGGCTCTGGATAAAGCGGTCGACATCTTCGACAGCAAAGATGGTTTTTTTGGCATCTTCCTGGAGTTTGGAATTACAGGGATCCCTGGAAACACAGAGTGGTTTGACATGTCACTGTTCGAGTTTCTTTATTCCATGGCAGCAGGTCAGATAGACTTTGGATACAGTTCTTCCCAGCGGCATCTTAATGTCAGGTTTATTCAATAAGAAGCTATTTGATTAAAGGTGTGTGGTAATTTGGCTATTAGACAACTGTTTTTCAGTCATTTCAATCACATTCATAACTATAATTCCTCTCATCTTCTATTGGACTATTCACCCCTGATCTGTACTATTACCTGTCCCTTAACCAGTTCAATACATGAATTTCCCTAAATGCCTATTGCCTTTAATTTAAGAAGAACACTATCAAAAGCATCTTTAAAATCTAATCATATCATTTTGTACGTTCTGCGTGTTTACTGCTGTGACTTGTTTGAAGAATTTTAACAAGTTGGTAAAGGAACAATGACCTTTTCTAAAACCATATTGACTACTGCTAGGGTCTTCATATGAGCGATCCTGTTGTTTAGTTCTAAAGTGGTTTTCATAACTTTACTTGTAAAAGAAGTAAGACGTATTAGCTTATATCTTGTCATATAAGTCACATTTAGTCATATTTACTATACCGAGAGATACTGTAGAAGGGAATGAGGTAGGGCACTGAAAATGGAGAAAACAGAGTACTGTTGAAGAGGACTGCCAAAGATTGATGCACTGGACAATGGACTATTTAGAAGAAGAGAGATCAGGTAAGAGTAGAGCTGCACAGTTAACCACTAGATCAGAGTGGAGTTTAGAGTTCTGCCTCACCATTCCCATGGAGGTAGCAGTGTCAATAAAAAGTGACATTTGCAGAAGACTAAGGCCAATTTGTGTAAAAATCAGTTTGTTTTTAAAGGATTCTAAATTTAGGATGAATTCCCCCATTCTACATAAATTCCATCCAATGTCTAATTCTGAACCACACTGGTCACTAATGTGCTACACAAAATAAAATCACAGTCACAAACTAAATACTCACCATCTGGAGTGTTCTGAGGCTTGTTCCTACTGAATCTGTCCAAACTAAAAACTTCTTTTTTGAAGAACTATGAGCACACAAAGAAAACAATTAAGGAATATTTCTTCCACGGGTATTATAATTGAACTGTTACATACTGTATTGATCTTGATAAATTTGTAGTCATTATTCATACAGAATATTCAGCATTGGCCACCATAGCAGTTGCTATTCTTGTTGATTGCAATTAATAGAAATGTCATTCTATTCCAATAATTTCTGTAGTGCTAATATTAAAAATACAATAATGCCCAAATTAATTAATAATTAAAGTTTGGGTAACTAATCCATACCTTGTGTTTTTGAGGCTTGTTGTACTCATCAGGCACTTTAAAAGGTCCAAAGCTTTCACAGCTCCCACGTCCACTGGATGTTCCCTGGGCTCTTAAGTTTTCCAAAGATGGATTTGTTTCATTCTGAATTCTGAAGTCTTTTGACCTATTACCCATGATCTTATGCTTTATCATGGAGCCAAACTTTTTCAAAGGATGTTTCTTGACTTTCTGGCTCACATTCACATCTTCATCCGGCGTATTAACTGCAAAGGGGATGTTGCTGAGCGAGAGAAGCCCTTCGCTCTCAGACGTTTTGGTCAGTTGCATTGGGGTCATGTAATGTTTTGCTATGTCAATGCGCAGACCACTCTTGCTTTGGGCTGGACTGACATTTTTGTCCTTATTAAGGCTGGGATTGTACACATACCAAGATGAGTGTCCAGGCAACTCCTGTCACAAAAAAACAAAAAGTTACAGTTCAGTGATTGTTGTTTCAGTTTTAGAAGTAAATCAAAACAAGTAACACTTCTCTTACGGAAAAAAAGATAAGGATTATGGGGTGTGTATATGATTTTAGCACTGACGTTAACACTAGAATAAAGGCAAACAATGAAATATAAAATAATCAGTTTAAAATAATCAGACATCAGTTTGGAAATGTAGACAATACTGTGAGCAAGTCTCTCTATAATAGCAATAACTCACCTGATTGCTTTTGTACTAATTTAATAAGAAAGTGATAAAGCTGAAATCCACAGACAGGTGAGTTTGGTACTGTACGTACGCTATGAACTGACAATAGGGATATTTCTGAGATGTTATACAATATTAGGGAAAACAAATCTGGATTTGTAGTTTTATTGCATTGTAAAGGAAAATGCACAACATAACTATAATCATATTTACAAAATGAGTTCCATCTTCCAGTACTTTCTACACAAATGTCTGTTAATTAGGTACAGAACAGGTCCATCCTACTTTGGTAAGAGAAATTTTTACAGGTTTGGAACTGTTGGTCATACCTCATCAACCACATCATGCGAAGAGGACTCCAGAAGTCGTGTTTTCATACTGTCTGGCCTCGAGGAGCTCTTCCTAGTCTTCTTAACTTTGTTCCCTGAAACCTTACACTGCTGTACTACTTCTTGATCCTGGACTCTTTGAGCCAAATAATCTCCAGGCTTCTCTGGGGTCTCAGAAGCAGAGCAACCTTTTTTCTTATTAGAACAAGGTGTCACACCAACAGCTTCTCCTAGGGAACGCGATGAGCAGGGCTTATCCATAGTGTCTTCTGGCTGGAAACTGTTTTCAAAAACACTTTGGACTGTTGGAGAAAAGCCCTTTGGAGACTTTTTCATAGAAGACTGTAGTTTTTTACTTCTGACTGTAGTTACATTTGTGTCCACAATTTTGTCCTGTGTGGACTCACTGGTTTTCTGAGAAATGAGAGATTGTGAAGATGGAATTGAACACCCGCTTCGTAAACCATGAATTGCAATAGTTTCTTTAGCCACACAACAGGCCATTTCCTTGATCATTTCTGGATTCTCTGAGGCAATTCCTACTTGTAACACTTTCTTGTTGCCATTGGATTCCATCAGTTTGCTGTAAACAGAGCTAACAGTTTTCTTGATGGCTTGCTGTGATGGAAAATGTCCTTCAGCCTTTGGTTCACTGATGGTTAGAGTGGAAACCTTTGACAATTCCTTCAGCGCATCTTTGGTGAGTTTCAGTGCCAGGTCCCTGACCTGAGACTCAGACAGCTCTTCCAATTCCCCAGAATAATCTTCTGGTTTGGGGAATCCAGGGCGAATTTTCAAAAGCAGTTTTGCAATGATATCTTTCAATACATCTATTCGACCAATAACAGGTGAAGGTTCTAACTGGTTCGTTTTGGTGCACATGAGCTGCTCAGTGCTCCGGGTTTCCATATCAATGGCAGCTTGAGGAGTACTGGACTCAGGGCTGGAACAGTTTAGCTGAATTTCCTTTAGCAGTTTATCTGTGACTCCATGTACTATTTCAGAAGAAACAAGAGAAATTTCAGAAGACTGAGCACTGGGTGTTGCCTCTTTGTTGTGCTCACTAGTGATTCTAATATCACTCATCACCTCATCAACCTTCACATCATGCGAAGAGGACTCCAGAGGTTGTGTTTTCATACAGTCTGGCCTCGAGGAGCTCTTCTTAGTCTTCTTAACTGTCTTCCCTGATGCCTTACACTGCTGTACTCCTTCTACATCCTGGACTCTTTGAACCAGATAATCTCCAGGCTTGTCTGGGGTCTCAGAAGCTAAGCAATCTTTTTTCTTATTAGAACAAGGTGTCACACCAACAGCTTCTCCTAGGGAACGTGATGAGCAGGGCTTATCCATAGTGTCTTCTGGCTGGAAACTGTTTTCAAAACCACTTGGGACTGTTGGAGAAAAGCCTTTTGGAGACTTTGTCATAGAAGACTGCAGTTTTTTACTTCTGACTGTTCGACCAATAACAGGTGAAGGTTCTAACTGGTCCGTTTTGGTGTACATGAGCTGCTCAGTGCTCCGGGTTTCCATATCAATGGCAGCTTGAGGAGTACTGGACTCAGGGCTGGAACAGTTTAGCTGAATTTCCTTTAGCAGATTATTTGTGACTCCATGTACTATTTCAGAAGAAACAAGAGAAACTTCAGAAGACTGAGCACTGGGTGTTGCCTCTTTGTTGTGCTCACTAGTGATTCTAATATCACCCATCACCTCATCAACGATCTCACTTGCTTCTCTGCTAATACTGGTTTCTGGTGAAAGGGATGAACATCGGGAAGCTGAATGTGTCAGCTTGGAAATGTTGGTCACCATAGAGCTGATTATGGTTTTGACCACTGTCTCATTTCTGGAGGCTACAGCTTTCTGTAGAACTTCTTGGGATCCAGTTTGACACAGCAATTCATTGTGAACAGAGCTGGCAACCTGCTGAATCTTGTGTGGTTCATGAAACACATCATTATCCTGTTTCACAACTGTTATCTCCTGGTTTTCGGACAAGTCCTGCAACACACTGTCAAAGAGGTCCACAGCTATCTGACTCAGCAAAGACACAGACATCTTCCCTGGGATTTCTGTAGAAGTTTCCTCTTTTATCAAAGTAGGGTATATCTGTAATAGCAGCTGTGTTATGATGTTTTCCACAGTCTCAGTACACACTAAAGTCATATTAAGTGATTCTGTTGATTTAGCCATAGAACTTTCCTGGAGCCCAACTGAGGAAACCGGTTCAATATTCAACGGTTCTACAGGGACACTGAGTGGTTTGATTTCAGAACTGTTTTCAAGGTGGGAGTCTCTTTTCAGTTCCTCAGAAGTACTCTTCTCAATTTCTGATGTCACCCTGGCTGCTGGTATATTACCTATGGTAACAAAGAGCTTTTCATTTAATGATAGTAAAACAAAATATCAGAAAGTATGTACAATTGAAACAAAAACTAAATTATATTGAGAAGTAACGAATGACAGGCATCACAAAATATTTGAGTATAAAGCTTCATGTTCCTGTAAAACTATTACATCTTGGAGCTCAGGTAACTACATACAAACAAGCAGCCATATTCACAGATACTGTATATATGGCTACTGAATATATGGCTATATTCACTCATTCTCTCATTCATAGTCATGGCCTACACTATCTTAGTCTAAATACATCAAAAACTTTTAAAAGATACAAGAGATAGAAAATCAAGGTACTGTATATTTACAATACAACACAAGAATTACCCCCAACTTATATTGTGTTAACATCTTACAATATACTGTAGCAATCAATACATTTGTATTTTTTTCTATCGTTCATAGTTTCAGTTCTGTTTTCACATCTTTCTATGAGAAATTGCTCAATATTACACATATCTTTGAAATAACACATATATTGGGAGCTATATTTTAATAATCTTATGTGTATAAACACAATTTTTAAGTGTCCATTTCTGTAATTGTTCCAATTTACAGTATAGAAACGCAGTATATTCAAGAAACAAGTTAAAGTGCAGTCACTACATTTTTTAACTTGTACTTCATAGCAACTAAAAGGTTAATACACTATTAAATGATTTGATTTGATTTCCTTCTTACCTTGATTTTCACTGTCTTCAGGCTTCATTGATAAATCACACACAGCAGACAAAACATCCATGACAGACTTTACAAGCAAGCTGGAAAGCTGATTAATTGCATCATGGTACATCTGTGAACTGGGCACTGATGGTTCAGTACTTTTCTGTGGTCTGTGATCCTTGGCAGTCAGAGACACTTTCTCTGAAATCCTTTGGGAAGACTTAAATTCCGGATTTGTATCACAATCTTGAAAAAGTGAAACATCTTTCTCATTTTCGTCAAAAGTTGGAGAATCGGGAAAACTGAGGCGCTGCTTCAACAGCTTTTTCACTGATTTCTCAGTAAATGAATACAACAACTGCATAGAAAGCTCTGAGGACTTTGGATGGGATAAATCCTGAACAACTAGATGGCTCTTTAAAGTTGGATCTGAATTAGATTTGTGAGCTGTGCCCAATTGTACTGCAATTCCCGATTTCAAAATTAAATGGAAAACATTTTTGACAAGTTCTTCTGAAAATACACGCAGAGATCCACTCGAGACAAGTTGTTCCACTTTCCTTTCAATAGGACTCATTGTAGAACTCTCTGTGGAGGTCCTGACGTGGTCCTTAGGCTCTTCTGAAACCCTTGTCTGTAGTGGGGGGAGATTGTGCTTTGCTGTGGCTCCTGGTACTTGAGATGCACAGGATGCCTCTTCAGCTGAAAGCTTTTCAATGTTCAAGTTAACATTATTGGAGTGGGTTTGAAATGCTATATTCTCAGTGATGAGACCAGCAGCACACTCTGATTTCTTTTGGCTTGCTCTAGACTTGCTTTTTGTATCTGAGGCCTCCGTTAAACCAAGTTCGCCCATAATAATGTCAACAATACTCATGGCAACAATTTCAATGTCAGACACTGCAGGCTCTGCACGGGCTATGTGTTCTGCTGAGAAGTCAAGCTTTGGTGAAATGAGAGGGCTTGGCTGGTCTCCTTCTTCAACATTGTCAAGTGTTGTTTTCTCTGAGCCTCTCTTTTGTTCTGCGGTATTTAAGCTGTTTTGATCTGTAAATGAACCTTCTATCACATTGCTTCTGCAAGGAAGTTCCATGAACTCTTGTTCACCCAGTCCCATGTCATTTGAAGTAGAGGGTTTCTTCCAAACCCGGGACCGGGGAACTCGATTGCTTTTACATGTCAATTCATTTTCTTGTTCTGCTGTAGGTGTAGGTTGATGCTGAAGCTTTGATGAAGCATCAGTCAGGGCTCTATAGGGACTGTCCCGACTCATGACTTCTGTGTCATCTGTATAAGAATCAATCACCATCCCAGGCACATTTACGGGTGGGAAACGTTGAGCAGAATATTCTCTACGGTTACTTTTAGTGTACTCTTTATGGACAGTGTCTTCTGCACTAGACATCCTGTCTTTCCCATATTGTTCACCAGAGAGGTGCATTGTTTCATAATCTGGCTTTAAGACCACATCTGAAACTTTAAGATTTTCAAATGTAGATAAAACAGAATCCACCAGTTCACTTGCTTGAAGGGTTTCTTCTGAGGGTTTTGCTCTTGCTCCTGAGCAACATCCTTTGTCATCACCCCTATTTATTTCACTTCTGATTGTTTGTAATATCTGACTGCCAACATCCTTGGCACAGATGATTAAATTTGCCTGATTTTCCTGATTAGTCCTGCTTTGCCTTGAGAAATCAACGTTCATTAACACACCTAAAGGTTCTGAATCTTCACTAAGATGCTTACGGGGTGCTGAGTTTGATACTGACATGCTTTTCTTAGTCAAGTGTGGTTCACTAAAGCTCAGGTGTGAAACTTGGACTGAAGGAGGAAACATCTCAAGTGAATCTGCTGATCTCTGCTCTTTAGCAGATAAAACTTTCCTTGCTTTGAACAAAGACAGGCTCTTCTGATTCCAAAAGTGTTTCAGTTTGTTCTTCACAGTTTTGAAGAGTTCCTCAGTCATTGTCCTAAGGTGCTCAGCTGTTCTAGTATCAGTTTTAATTTCTGATGTTCCTGGTAACAGGGCTGTATCACAACTTTCGAATTTATCTTTGTAGTCTGTTGAGAAAGAAATCTTCTCAAAGCATGTAGCGTAATGTAGTTTTTCTAAAACATCAACAACAATCTCCGAAGCCAGTTCAGTGGTTTGCATATGAGAAAAAGAGTCTGAGGACATTGCTTCTTGAGCATGTTTTGTTGCATCTGGTGTTTTACATACATCATCAGCTGTACTGTTTGGTTGCTCTGGGAGATGGGCAAGTCCAGAAGATATACATTTTGCAGCTGCTTTTTCAATAATTTCACTTATTATCCTTGTTGCTGTACTATGGAATACAGAGCTGGAGGTCCTCGGCATCTTCTCTGATCCTTCACTTTCTGCATCTGATATGATGCTCTCTCCAGAAGAGGAAACACTTAAATTGTCCTCAACCAAGTTCATGTCCATTTGCCCAATTTGCTGTTTTGAAGAAATGTTCTCAGATGACACCATCTTTGGAGGATATCTACAAATCTCCATTGTAATTTGATTAGGGACTTGTCCTGTTGCCTTATCAATATCAGATAATATGATTTCTTCAACAGGACATATCTGGGATTTTGATTGATCTGGATTACTCTCCTCTCTTATAAATGTAGAAGCATCTCTCTCCCAGTCTTTAGGATATGGTGAAGGGCTTTTAATGGTGTCTAAAATATATTGCTCTTCAAGGTACTCCAAAACTGAAGTAACAACCTCTCTAGCCAGAAGGCTTTCATCTGAAGCCTTCTTTGCCACTGTTGTGCAATAAATCTCCTGGTCTAACTCTTTTTTCATTGCTTCACAAATGGCTCCAGCAGTTTCTACTGTATAGGTGCACAAATCTGAAATATCTGACACAGAATCAGAAAACACTGAATTTTTTGGTGAAGAGCTGACACTTGAGCTCTTTGCATTGCTTTGAGCAGGAGAACTGGAACTAGATACATCTTCTTCAGTCTGGGTGAGTAAAGATTTGAGCTTTCCAAATATAGTCCTTACAATGCCTTTTGCAACTGAACTAAAGTCAAAAGTATCATCAATGGATCCTGTTTCTGTGCTGCCTCTAGAAGTTTGAGGAGCAGCAGCAACATTTTTATTGGATTCTTGCAGATATTTATTTGTTTCAATACAATTCAGTGCAAACGAAACATTTTCAAAAACAGAATTTACAATGTCCTTGGCAATAACAGTGACCCTATTGTTGGGAATCTGAGATTTTGGACTTATTTTTTCCAAAATGGAGATTTCTGCAGCTTCTGGGAGCAATAATGACTCTTTTGAGTTACTCTCATGTAAATTGTTACCCACAGGGGTGAAATCCCGCTTTGTTTTTTCAATGATCTGAGATACTATCTGATCAGCAATTTCAATGATTTTGGCTTTAGAGATCCCAAAAGCAATATCACTGTTTGCTCTTTTCATTCCCACACTTGATTCCGAGGCGTGAGACTTTAATTTGACAGATGGGGGCCTACTGCCATTTGTTCTTTTCTTAGTCACTTTTGCCTCATCTCTCTCATTCTGCTGGGCATCAGGACTCTGAAGAAGGTAGTTCTTCTCCACAGATAAGCTGGAGGAGGGTGAAATCGTTTCTAAATTTTTCAGAATTGCTGACACAAAGTCACTCATTGACTGGTTATCGCCTGAATATGTTTCCTTCACGTCACTCATCTCATTTTCAGTATTTGCTTTGCAGAATTCACTCTTGACTTCTTGTAAGACAGTACTGATTATTTCTGTTGCCGTAACCGCTAACTCCGCCTCATCATATTCTTCTGAGTGGAGTCTCTGGGATTGTCCTAAGGCATGTAGGTCACCACCATGGCCACCCAGGAGTCTACAGGTTGACCCTGACTCAACAGCGCTTGTGAAAAAAGGCTGGAGTCTTCCAGAGACAACTTGTATAATCTCACTGGCAACCTCTGAGGCTACAGATTCTGTCTGTGCTTCTAGATTAACACGCACAGTCTTTGGGGTGGGAATTCTTTGCTTATTTTCTGACAAGGCAGACTTGACACGTGCAATAACACCATCCACAAGTTCAGTGGCAAGGTTATTGGATCTGTAGTGGGTAATCAAGACACCTAACGCACAACACTGGGGTTCCATCAGCTGAGCAGGAAGCTGTGCTTCAATGAAGGCTCTGCTAAGGACATCCTGTACTATACGTTCTGCTTTTGTAATTATACTAGACTTAGTGATTCCAAAAAGGTCCTTCAAAGGTTCCGAGAGGGGCTTTCCAGCATCTTCTCCTCCATCAGCAACCACAATCTCCTTCGAGGGTGTTCTGGATTTTAATCTGCAGGGTGTATTTTTCCCCATTTCTTCTCCTGAACTACCCGAGGACGAGAGGGGTGAAGGGAAGGGAGTGGAGATCCTGCATCTCGTTGACATGAAGCTACTGCTCCTACTCTGGGACTGCCATGTGGACCCCGACTCAGTACCAAGCAGAGAATGAGAACTCAGGGTGGCCTGTAGTGTCTCCTCACTACTGCTGAAGTAAACCGGGGACTCAAAGGAGCAGTGAGACACGCTCCTGCTCCTCTCTTCGTTGTAAAGGGAGATGGCGGGGAGCAGCACTCTGATAATGGATGCTGCCACCCACACCACTATATTCTCCGCCATGCCATTAAGTTCTTCTGTTGTTATCTGTTTTAAAGCAATAGTACAAAAGTAACCACAGAGCACTTAAATGTTCAATATACAGTACACCTATCAATATAAGACCTACTTTTACTTACTTGTCAGGGTTCATTGTTTCCCATGTTAACATTTAGAAATTTGCAACCAAATTTTGAATGCCAGCACAGATGCAACTAATACAAATATACTGTTGTCTATACAGTATAGTAAAAATTTATTATAGATATACTGTTGTATGTATAGAAAAATATATACAGTACAGTATTTCTAATATATAAATGAAGCAAGAACAACAGAATACCAGTCTAACCAAAGAAATAGAATGGTCAGTATTGCATATTTTAAGTGGATTCCTTAATTTATAAATAATTAAATGTGCAGACCCCTGTTTCATTCCAGAGGAGGCAGTGTCAAAGGGTTCTTTTGGCATCGAGTCTATGGTAGAAAGTGAAGTCACCCCCTTGGAACCTGGACAGCTTAATATTCTCTGGCAAAGAGGCGCAGACCTTTGGCATAGTGGAATATCTCTGCTCTGAGGAGTGGCTATGTGGCTCTGACGCCAGGGCAGCCACAATCAAAACCTAGTGGGAGCTGAGCTGAACATGTCAGGGAAGGAGCCACTAAGCAACAGCTAGGTGGACTAAATTTCAGGATTTACTGTACTGAAGGAACAAATTAACATATTTCTTTACATTTCTTCTTTAGTTATGACACTGTGCATTTTAACCTCAAGGAGCTATCTGGAAAAATAAAATGCATCCATTACATTCAGACAGCAGTGTACCTTACCTGTCCATATAAACTGTCCTGAATCACCTTTCTTTCACTAAAAAACATTATCATAAAAATTAATTAGTGTGACATTGCTACTACATGGACAAAATACTAACTATATTTTGCAATCTTAAAAAATGGTGACTAATTAACAATATATAGGCATCTTTTCTAGTGGCAGAACAATTAATCTATTTTAAAGCACATCCCTGTGTAAAAAAGATGGCCTCCTAACCATGATTATGTTCGTACTTTTTCAATTTACCTACTGGATGTCTAAAACTTGCTTAGGTTTTTCACTTTAATATGAGAGGCTTATAAAATAAAAATCACCACAACAAAATAGCACATTGGAAATGATAAATCTTAAACTTCAAACTGCAACTGTTCCATAACACTTTAGCAAGTATGGTACAATTGTGTTCCTATGTGAAGCAAGATCACTGCTAATTTACATCATTGTGTTTTCAACAACAACTACTTGGTCAGGCGCAATGTATCTAACCAGTTTCATACTGGGTACTTCATAATTGACACATGACAAATACAGTTAAATTCAGAAATATGTCATGTTTATGTTTGTACCCTGCAGACATTGTGTTAACTTCGTAGAGATTAGACCTTAGAGAATTTAGAGATTCTGTGAAACATGCAGTTTGACCAGAGGTGCCCAAACTTTTGCATACAACTGTATGTTGCTGCTGCATCATTCAGGACAAAGCCCAAAATGCGTTTTCAACACATTTCATGACTTAGTGTTACTTAGTTGTTACTGCCCTCTGGTGGTTGTTGATTGAAACATAACATCCATTCAAACACGACCAGACATTTCTCCCACTGTCAATACTTCAGCAAAACTTCACATTTTATACCGGTGCCACAACATATTGTTAGTTATTATGATAGAAATTTGTTTTAATATGACTAATATATTATTGTTGTAATGCAGTATGATCAGAGTTATACATAAGTACAATACAACAGTTTATTTTTGCGAAGGTTCAGTTAGTGTATTTTGACTGCTGCTCTAGTCATCGTCAATATCAATATTCAATGTCAATGTTCTAGTCATTACTACAAAGCCAGTTTATGGTAAACTATATCTAGGATTTGGAAAAAATGCACATGAGCTAACACAAAGATGTGCACATGTACTGTACTGTTAACAGACTGATTCACGCATTCGCAAAGAGAGAAAAAGCAATTTCACAAACTCAGCTGGAGAAGTGAGCTCAAAACAGAAAACAGTTGCTCTTTAAACATTTACATATCACCATACTAAAATGATTAAAATAAAAACTTTATGTACGCACTGATGCTTAACATACCACAACTGCAGAATGTAGGACTTACCCATCAGACAGCTGACTGATCAGAGGGAATTCATGAAACCATTTGGAATCAGTAGTCACCTCTTCAGTGGAGTCAGGTGAAATATGAACTGACCCAAGAGAAAAGAATTATTGTCGCATTAGAATTCTCATGACATGCATAAAAAAGTGATCAATCCAATTAACATCCAAAAAAGGCAGAAAACATGGATTTATTCATAGAAAAAAATAGGATGCCGATTAGGATTTATTTCTCTGTTTACCCATATAATTTCAATCATTTTCACACCTTAGCTCACAACAATTTTACTGCACCAGACTGTGGCACAATGGCTGCCCAGAGATCCCCAGACTTAATTGGAACCTTCTTCAACCTTAACAGTAGATGTTACCAAGCTTTCAAAACCCAACACTTGTGCATTAATCATTTAATATTGATTAAATGACACAAAACAATTGACATGTTTTTATCTGAATAAGCTATACAAATAAAACTGAATTGAATTAAACGGATTTTTGGGATTATATGTTCCATTGTCTTTCACAATATCTTTCAGTATATCAGCACCCACTGAATTTCTCTGCAGCTGCATTGGAAAATTTGTCAAAACATAACTTTTTTCAAAACCTTTATTTTTTCTAGAAACAAATTAAAATACTGACCTTTGGTGATTTTAGAACTCTTCTCATTAGCAATGGTAACATCTCTATTCTCCTTGCTAATGATCTCAGTTGAAGCTGTGCCACAAAGAAAACATCATTTTAGTTGAACAGTCCTTTCAGATAGTTTAGATCAATAGATACTGTAAATGTTTTTATCACAAAATACAAAATATGGATTACAGAAATGTTGAATATAATGTATTTACATGTTGTGGCTGGAAATTAAACAATCTGAAGATAATGAAGGATTCCTTCTTAATGTATTATTTTATGATGCCTGCAACTTATTGTGCGTTTCCCTTTAAAAAGTTTTGATCTCAGTACATACATATTATTCTTTTCAAACAGCCATATGATTGAAAAGCTTTGGAATTTTGTAATTGTAGGTGTTTATTAAACAAATTCTACAGTTCTGTAATCAGTAGTAAACCTGAAGATGTTGTCAACCTGCATCATTCCTTCTGGCCAACAAACTAAAACACATTAAATTGTGAACTCAATCACAGTTGTACCACTGCAAATTATTGGATCTAGAAGCTTACCCTGTTTTCCAGACTGAAGTATTTCATTAAAATATTGCCTTTTAATACTGTCTTGCATTTCTCTCTCAAAATCTTTCCTTTCCTGTAAACTCTCATTTAGCTTTTGCTGCTGGAGAGCAACCTTCCTTTCATAGAGTTCAAATGCCTGAGAATGACAGAAAACCTTTCACAAGTGGCTATTCTTTAAAGAAAAAGGAAAGCTTCTCAACAAAAGATGAAAAGGTCCATCTCATTGTTGAACATCTTGTATTAAAAAGCACATGTTTTTCCATTACTCTAGTATTTAATGACAAATGAACTAGCTTGCAACCCAACATGTTGCTAGTAGAAAACTTCCCGTCCATAAGGTCACATTTTAATTTAGTATCAGACAGAAGCTGTTGGGCACCACTGAAATTCCAGCTCAAGTAAAAACTACAGGAGACTCCAATCTCATCTCAATCTACAGCACCCTGAAGCTGGGAAGCTGGGTCTGGTCAGAGCTCAGAAGAAGAAAGGCTGGGTCCGACATTACTTGGATGAAAGACTCTGTGTGTAGTTCAGAACCTTGCAGGCTGGGTATAAGAGGCTGAAGCAGCAACATCTCTCCTCTAATGCTTAGGTAATGAAGAGGAGAGATCATCAACCACCCTCTTGGATCCTCTTGGGGAGATACCCCTGAGGGATACGTTAGAAGAGCCAATTATGCAAAGCAGCATGTCTCTGGGATGGTACTTGGAATTAAAACCCACTACACGCAGAATAAATGCCACACAGGCAGGTGCCCAAGGCTGGAGATAAACCATGGGCTTTGGAGATGCAGTGCTATAACCATGAATTGGAGGCACCAAACACTACCAGAATATGGTGCTTTGGCACCTCTGTAGCATATCTTGGCATAACCACCCTAGAGAAGATGCAAAATATAAGAGGTGCCAACATACCACGCTCATTGTGGACACTGAGGATCCAAAAAGTATTAGTTTAGGTTATTAATTTCAACCTATAGGTGGTCATCTTGGAAATACAACAAAATATAGCTGCAAGCTTAGTGTCAAGTCCGGAATTTGCATAAAGAAAAGTACACCTTAAGAGGATGAATCCAAACATCCATTACTCCAGTACCTTTTTGTGCCTTCTAGCTCTGATCTCTTTCTTCTGCTGGGCCTGTCGCACCTCCCTCCGGGCATCTTCCTCTATCCTCATCTGAAAAGCTCTCTCTCTGATTTTCCACATCTGTAGAGCCGTCAGTGAAAAGGCAAAGCCGATGAGAAACAGCAGAAAGCTAGATTGTGTTAAGCACAAAACAGCTACGCTACTAGACTTTTATATTTATATATGTCACCTGCTTATAGGTGGTACATTAAATATTGAGGATTCTGTTAGATCATGTGGAGCTGAATCTCTCCCCTTTTTACAATCTAGCAAATGAGGCCTTTGGGTATTTGTCAGCATATTAGGAGCATTCAGCAGCTGAATGTGGTCTGGGAAGCCCAAAGACAAAATAACTGGGAAAATAACATACCATACAGTAATGTACAGTGAGAATGTGAAAAAAAAACATGATTAAGAAACATGATTAAGCTGATGTAGAAAACCGATGAGGCTAAATACTGTATATAGATAATGCTGGTGATTTGAAAGCTGATAAATCAATGAAAGGGGTGAATAAACTATGTGTTTTAAAAGTGAGTTAAGCTACAGTGTGAAATGTAAGATTCATAAAAGCATATGAAAAGTGTCTGAAGTCTAAGTGTGACAATAAAGTAACATGATTTACTAAGGGTATCTACTCTGCAGAAATCTGTTCGGCTGGAAGAGGCATATACAAAATAAGGTGAGAGAATTTTTTTAATTAGCATTTTGCAACATTAATGCTTAATTACTTGTCAGAAAGACAACATCTTTTAAAATAGTTATGCTAGAGATCCTGTTTTCTTTTGCTTGCTCCCCAATCAAGCTGTATTTACAGAGGTGTCACAAGGTCACTTGCCAGAGTAGATATAAATGTCTCTAATCAGTTTAAGATGCAGAAGGAAACCAGCTATTAAAGATCTCCCATCCAGGTGATGACCAGGAGCAGCCCTTGGTCAAAATAAATCAAACTGTATTCTCATACCTCATCCTGTCCGGTGTACTGCAGACCTTTCATACGCTGTATTTCACCACTGCATATCTCCTCGGTTTTCGGAGCTCCTGCCTGGTGCCTTCATAAACAACAACAGCAAAGAAAGCTTAATCCACAAGGCAAGGTCAAAATGTCAGACAGCAGCAGAGGAATTTGTGAATGTGGTATTTCTGTAAAGCAAATGTTCATCTTTTGGAAAACTTTGACTCAGTCAAGACTTCCACTTGCTTGCACAATTAATTCACTTAAGGCAAACCTTTACTTACAGTTGTATTCTTGACATCCAATGTTTCCACATAACAGTAATATTTACAGCGAAACAAAAAAAAAAGTGATACAAATATAACAAATCAGGGAATCTAAAAGGCAGGAACTTGCTGTTAAAGAGTGAGGAGCTTCCGTATGTTATTACCTGTCTCTGTTAGCCATAATCTGGTCTGAAATATTCTTGGATGCTTCCTCCAGGAGCCATTCCCTCACATCGGTGAAGCTGATATCCCTGGGAATCTTGTTCTGCTCCTGGACCTCCAAGAACTTCTTCACTATTGTTTTCTGAAAGCCAGCACAGCCTTTTACTAGAGCGCCACACTCCCTTCATTGCAAAGTTCTCCTAAGCACTATTATAGCCGAGTGTGCACTTCAAAACCAACACTGACTTTTTCCATTAGATTTTTCATTTGAACTCACACCGATAGAATGTGTTTGTATACTGTATGTATAAGAGTGAAGGCTGAGCTACTGTAGTTTGTTGATCTAAACATTTCGATTTAAGATGTACATCTTGCATACAGTGGTTAACCTTGTTATCTCGCAACACTGGGGCCAGGGGCTCTATTCTGGGCCTGAGGTGTTGTTATCTGTGTGGAGTTTGTATGGTCTCCCCATATTCACATGGGTTTTTCACGGTTTGCTCTGGTTTGCTCCCACAGTCCAAAGCCATACTATACTGGTAGAAAAAAAGGTTTCTAGGAAAATTGGTTCTAGTGTGAATTTGTGTCTGTGTGTGCCGTGCAATGGACTAAATTCTGGTCAAGGGTGTATATCGCCTTAAGCCCGTTGCTTTCTGGGATAGGCCCCAGCTCCCTGCAGCCCTTAGATGAGGCAGTTAGATTAGATGACGAGGATGGAAAGGGATGGATGGAAGTTCAAGTCATTTTTCAGCCTTGTCTGGCAAAGAAGACTTATAAATTCTGTTTTGGACTACACACAAAAGCTGCCTGTATTAACGTGTTTGGAAAAATACGTTTGTTTGCACTGAAAATGGATTAAACTCTACAGAGCAGTACAGATAAGCAGTGCATGCTCCGATTGGGGTGGTACAATTAGTGGTTTACCACAAAGAAAGACATTCAGATATATTGCCCAGCCTCAATGAATAAAAAAAACTCTTTTTTTAACTCTGTTATCTTGAACAGAGAAGACTACAAGGAGACCTGTTTCAAATATTCAAAATCCTCACAGACAAGTCTGCTTGTTGAACGCTGACTTCTTTCAAGAAACAGCTGGATGAGACTCACAGACCAATTAGCAAGTAATTACCAAACAGGCTAAGGAGCTTCCTCTCATTCGTAACTATTCTTATGATATGAAACCCATATCCTGCATGCAGAAAGGACTATATGGGCTATAAACAACACAAAGTAGCATGAAAAGATGTACAGTATGGTTGAACTAACAAGAAGAAGCTAAAATAGGCTAGAGCAGTGACAAACATAAGCAACAACATCAGAGCGTCAAAACACTAAAACAGAAATGAGCTTTATAGCAATTAGAGAAGAAACTGAAAGAAAAAACTGAAATTGATCCTTAGAATACAAACACAGTCAAGGTAGAGACTTCCTTGAAGAAGACATGATGACAGCAGTATATTCAAAGGTGCATAATGGAGAGATCTTATGGAAGCCTTCATCCAGAAACGCTACTGATTGAGGGCTGGATAAAGGCAGAAGTCTATGATGAAGAGTCAGAATCAGATGGACGGTTGTTGAAAAACATCACACTTACCTGTTTAGTCGCATAATTTTTGTCATACTGCAACTTCACGTTGCTTAGGTAGTTATGATATTGATTGTATTCTTTCAAAGAGCAGAGGACCTGAAAACAGACAAAACATGTTTCAAGTACTGTCTAGGAGGTTAAAGAAAATGTTTTTATTTTTATTTTACAAATCTAGAGCACAGTCAAGTACTCTGTGTTTGAATATTTATTGAGCATAAGGACTTTAGCACAAACCATAGGCCTGCTTTGATTACATCTACTATTACATGCTTTGATTACAACCATAGGCCTGCACACCGAATACATCTATGCTGTAGTGCAGACATGAGTTAAATCACACTACTGGAAACTATTACAGCTAAATGAGCTAGAACCTGGTCTATGTTTTTTTTTTGACAACACCTCACTCCTTCACCATACCAAAAAAGCCTCATTCTTTGCACAAACTCCAAACAGCCTTACTTTCTTCTGCTCATTGATTAAGCCTCTGTTCTGCAGAGACTCCTGCATGCCCTTGCGATGGTAATAGGTGCGCAGGTGGGGGTCATGGAGGCTGTTGTACTTCGAATCCAAAAGGAAACCGCGGGGATCAGTCAGAGTGAAGTCAGGAGATGGCTGGTGCAGCTGAAATAGAAGGTAAGTATTTTATTAAAACATGATATGTATAGGTAAACACAGATATGTATCCCCCTATGTTTCTGAACATAAAAATGAGAATGTTTTTTTTCTCCCCCCTCCGAAGGCTGTCGCCAGTTTCTTGGAAGACTACTCCAGAATCACTGTTACCATGTTTCCTACGTTCTTGAACATCAAATTCCGATTTCTCAGTCATTGTAGCCAACTAAAAATGACTAAATTGCAAAAAGACAGTAAGCACAATAAGCTTTAAGACATACAGTACAGCTGAATTTCAATAATGTGATCAATATATTGCGTCTAGAAAAATATATAACCTTACTCCTGATGTTATATGCACAAAGATGCCAAGGGAGGACAGTTTGCTTACAGTTTAATCATTGCAGCAACCACATTATACTAACACACACAGAAATGTGTTAATGTGTCCCAGGTATCATTTCATATTATAACATTTTACATGTTGGTTTACCCCTAAAAAGAAAGAAAACCATGAATAAACATGTCATTTTTTACAATTTAAATGTTTAGAATTAAATGAGAATAAATGTATTCATGCTTTTCATTTTAGGTTACACTTACTTTCTCCGAAAGAGCAGTCCTGCAAAATTGAGGTTTAGACCCTGGGATTAACGGCAGTTTAGTGCCGACGGGTCTCTCCAACAGCTGCTGCTCTCCCCGCAGTGCATACAGCATGGTGTAGCAGCCCTGAAACACAGAACATAGCTATCGTACCTCACAGAACCACAGCCAAAACGCCAGAAAAAACAAGCAGAGCTGATGGCAGAAATTATTTCATCTGTCACAGAGTGAAATAAAATGGCTGTGGGGGCAACAGCAGGTATCAAGGACAATGTTGACTTGAAGTTTGCATAGAATGACCAGTGACTTCAATGAGGGTGGTAATATGTGTCTTTCTTTGTTCTGGGGCTTCCTACTGATCAAAGATGCTTGTTAATTACCACACAGTTCAGAGAAGACACATGGAATGTCAAAACTGGCCTAGCTGAGCCTCAGACTGAGGAGGTGGGTCTAGAACATAACAATTCTAGAAAATCTAGAATGTTCTAGAGCAATGTTACACCTGGCCATCTGTATATAGCCATTTGATCAATGAGCCCCAAGAAGTTAGCTCTGCTTACACCCAAAACTATCAACCCCCACCTCCCCCAAGAAAGGTAGGGAAGCTTTAATAACCCCAGTGACAGAGCACACAGAAACAGAAGAAACAGGAATAACCAATTTGTACCACAGCACCCAGGAGAGGGTTTGGACACCAGGGACTCTCTACAGTGAGCAAGGGAGGAAGGCTTTAGCATTGTCTTCCTCCCCTCTCCACTCAAAAAATTGACTCAGAGACAAATGGGGGGGGCATATTAAAAACCAGACTCAGCCAGGACTGAGGAGGATCCCTAAGACTACACAGAGTGTCTTTGCTATGACAGAAGCAGGCACACCAGGTCTCCAGCTGGGACTGGGTTTGGGAGAATATTTGCAGCTGGACTTTTCCTTTGGAACTCTGGTTTTGGTAACTGGGCTCAAATGGGGCTCTTGAGCTGGTCTGCAATGTGTTCTGTGAGTAAGTAAGTACCTCTAGTGGATAAGTTGTCATATGTGTTCTGTGGATTAGGCTATAATAGATACTGGAATTGCAAAGTACTGTAATAAAAATGGAAATTATGTAGGATGACTGTCTTGTCTGGTCTGTGGATGCACTGGTGGTTCTGGAAGATAAAAAGAACTTGTTGCTGGGGGAAAAGGTCTTTAGAATTGCTAGGTGGCATAATCAGCTACAAAACTAACTTTTAAAAGCAGTCCCTGCATTTAAGGGTCACGGTTCCTGACATATCTTTTTAAAGATAGGTAAGAAGAGTAACCCTAGGGTGTTTAGAGGGCTAAATCAGTTCATAACATTCTTTTTTTTTTTCTTCTGCACAAACGAGTTGATTCTCTGCATCTGGGCTAAGGATCTAAGTCTGTTTAGAGGTTTAGATTGGGAAGGCATATTCTCACGCAAGACATTTTAAGACGACAAAAGAAAAGTACAGTACGTATATTCCCATAAAATACAGAAAGGGTTAACAATAAATTATTAACCCACGATTTCAGAAATAGAACACATAGCTGGAATTTTAAAATCACGTTCCATTTATTTTACCTTCTAGAGCTTTTAAAACAGTATTAGAAATATTACTACGTTTTTACTGTTTTACTAAACCTTACATTTTAAAGCTAAACTAATGCTGTTTTTTTTTACAATTCACTACCTAAAAGCTGAAATATATAAACGTATGGATAGTACACTCACAGCTCCAGATCCCGGTTTCTTTCTCTCCATTTTTATCCCTGATCTCGTTCCATTAATCCATTAATCAATTAATCTATTTTGAGAAAACAATTCCGTCGTGTTCGTGAACGTTTCAACTTTATTTTGTATAATACGGACTTGAGCATAAACCACTGTATAACCAAAATGTTGTCTATTATTACGTCAGATCTGCAAAGCAGTTACCTTATCTGACGTATCCAGCGTGTACAAGTTAAGTAAAGACGTCATTAAAAGCTGCAGCAGGGAAGCTACAGTATTCGTCCCTGTACGGACTTGTTTTTTTATATATATATTTATAATTAGGTTTTCATTAGAAAATCCAGACAAAAGGGCGATGTCCGATTTAATGTTTAATTTGAATGTCGCCATTCTAACTCAAAGCCTTCACGGTATCAAACCTGTGTGGTCGCACGTCCCAAACAGTCTGGCTCTGCCAGTGGAGCCTGGAGACCCCAAAAATATGACACACGTTTTGCCTTTTAATAATTTACATCTCTAATAATAATAATAATAATAATAATAATAATAATAATACAAAGTAATAAACACCTTGTTTGAAAAGCGCGGACTGATTTGTAATTTGCATCCTAATAACCCCCATCTCTGAATTGGCTAAATTGCTCTTCTCCCCACTAATAGCTGATGTGTGGTGAGCGATCTGGCGCACTATGGCTGCTGTCGTATCATCCAGGTGGGGCTGCACATTGGTGGTGGTGGAGGGGAGTCCCCATTACCTGTAAAGTGCTTTGAGTGGAGTGTCCAGAAGAGCGCTATATAAGTGTAAGCAATTATTATTATTATTTTAATATCCTGAATGTATGAAATGAGCACATGCTTGTTTTTAGCCTAGTCTTACTGACAATCACATTGCTGGTCTGATCACCTGCAGGATACGAGAACTCCGTTTCTATAATATTTTGTCTTTGAAGAACTGGCATCTGATTCATTTCCAGTAGTCTCTCTCATTACTTGACTGTCTGTTGGGAACTGTTAGTCCTGCTTGTGTTTATTCTGCAGTCTGGTGAACAACAGGTCGTGAAATTAAGATCTATTTGATTAATTGTCTTTTATCCACCCTTTATCAGAAGGCTACTTATTCCTGTTTAAGGGTTTGCTGACCAGGAGTCTATCCCAGAATCCCAGAGGTGTAACTCGGCATTAGTAGTATACTTGTCCCCTTGTAGGGTACATACACAAACACACAGGGCGATGTAGACATTCCAGTGAACCGAACAAGCATGTGTTGAAGATGGAAGATGGAGGGAATCACCCAAAGGAAGATTATGTGAAAGCAGGGAGAAGACGCAAACCCCCTACATAAGGTGCACACGTCTGGAATCAAATTCAATGACCCCCAAACACGTTCACCAATTTTATTTCTAAAAAGATAACTTTCTGCATTATGATAAATGATGAATGCACCCTCGTGTTTATTAAAATATAATTCTAAATGATTTTAAAAAATTGTGTTATTTTATGTAAGAACTATTTCAATCAAACGCACTAGAAAAAGAAAAACAATATTTTAGGAAATGCAAGATGGTTGAAAAGCCTGGAATGCAAGTGTAATCCTCACTTAAGGGGAGCCGGGTTTTAGAACTGGCTATAGTTGCTGCTCACGGACATCGCGTTGGCTTTATGAACTACAACTCCCATAACGCACTGCTCAAGTTTACGTCACAGTCCCTATTCTGCCTGGCTGTGGTGACCTCTAGCGGGGCCCTCTCAGTTCTGGCAGCTTTACCGTTGATCGTGTGCACTCACCGGCGCGCGCAAGAGGAACTCACACACGGCTCCCTTTTTTAAAGTTTATTTTCTACAAAAATAGAAAAAAACATGGGAGGGTTTCCAGAGATATGTACAAGTCAGGTTTACAGCAGGCTGGTAGCGAGAGTCTGATTCCTACCCTCGTACATGTTGTTTTCCCCTGTTTAAGACGTTTACTATAACACCATTTAAACGCGACACAACATAACAACTCAAGTCACTAAGAACTTAACTCACAACACACAGACAGTTTTCATCTAGCGACTTAACACAGTTAGCTAACGAAGTTCAATTTCGTCTCTGATAACCCGCAGACCCCGAATACACTTTTGATACTCTTAAAACAAATATGAACGCGTAAACCTTAAACCGAAACTATGACATCAGTAAACATAAATTTACAGACCTTTTAAAAAAGCCTTATTACTTCAGATCTTACCTAAAAAATTAGAAAGAGCCATGGGAGAGTTTCCAGAGATACGTACAAGTCAGGCGTACAGCAGGCTGGTAGCGAGGGTCTACCAGCCTGCACGAGGCGCTGTTCCCGATTCCCGGGCCCAGCTGCTCATCACCTGGTTGCACAAGCTTTGACTTTTCATTTTCATTACTATATTTTCAGGTTGTGTTTTTCATACCACTACCGAAAAAAAACATATTTTAGAGGAAGATGTCAGCTTGATTAAACAAATATTGCTCCTTAAGCCTAGTTCCTTACTGTGCTAATTCTGCCACCTACTGGACAAGGTAATAAATAAAATAAGGAGAAAATCATAGAATATAACACCCACATTACAGGCCAGCCAAGTAAAGGGTGTAAAATGACCTGGGGAAGGGTCATTCATAACAGGTATTTTCGGAATGACCTACTTAAAATACTAGATATGGACCTCAGTAAAATGGCTGCCAAAAAGAATCAGCTGACCCGTATATGGAAAGGGTCTACCCTGAGAAACAATGAGACACAGCTGAGCCGCATCGGGAACCGAAATCTAAGTGCCCCGGAGGCATTGAACAGGGCGGTAGCAGATCAAGTGAATGCGGTTGGGAGGAGAGAGGAGAGAGGAGAGAGGTTTATGTTAAAGATCGGACTACTGAAAGGAGAAAAGGTTTATGGTTTTTGGATTGCGGATAGTGGATAAGGATACATCGCGGATTGGCTTTATTACGGATTTTTGTAACTCGGATCGGAACAGGATTAAGAGAGCGGATTACGGACTGGATTTGGAAGATAATTGGAGGAAGAAACGCCACGAAACTCAGGAAAGAAAAGTGTGGTGTGAGTACTTCTCTCATTTACATAAACGTTCCCCCGGAGGCACCACAAGGGATATCTGAAGGACTGAAAAGAAGTGCACTGATTGTCACATTACCTAAGGTTGCCTTTTAAAATGTACTTGTATTCCATTAACAGCATCTATTGCATTGCCTGAGAAAATCAGAAATTACTGTATGTAATTTGTTCGAATTGGGTTTCTATGAAAAAGACTTGTGAAGAAACCCAGCTGGGACTCAAAACCCTTGCTATCTTGTCAGAAGAAGAGAATGCAATGTGCCCCAAAGCAGTATGATTTTCAAAACACAGAGAGAGGTAAGAAGGGAAAGCAAATGAAAGAAAAGTCCAGAATAGGCTGTAGGCTGTAGAAAAAATGAGAATAGAATATGACATATTCCAAGGAGAAGTCGAAACAAAATAAGACCTTAAAAAGAAATCAGCCTATCACTGTTTGCTGGGAGAATGGATGAATCCTGTCTAATGCTCAGCTGACACCCTGTTAAAAGCAATAAAAGACAATGTTAGTCCTCCGTGGTTAACCTACATTCATGCTGTTGCTTTAAAACAGATAACAATGGAAGAACTGAATGACATGGCGGAGAATATAGTGGCGTGGGTGGCAGTGTCCATTATCAGAGTGCTGCTCCCAGCCATCTCCCTGTACAATGAAAAGAGGAGCCGGAGAAGAGTCTCTTAATCACCTGCTGCAGATCTAATAACCTTGCCTCTGAATTGTGGATGGTGTTCTTGAATGTGTCAACTCTCCCTTGTCAGCAAATACGAAAGAATTCCCACCCCAAAGACTGTGCGTCTTAATCAATCTGCAGACTCGGAGACTGACAGTGAGATTTTACAGGTTGTCTCTAAAAGCTTGAACCACTTTCACTGTATGTATTGAGTCAGTGTCAGTCTACGGTCTCCATATTAAATGAGATGTAAAGTCTCAAATTGCACTTAATGAGCATGTTTTCTTTAGTGTTTCAATGAGACTTTTGGGCAGCAGAATGTACTGTATGTGGTGTTTTTTGCAATGGAATGCACAGCAGCACTGTTTCAGAAGGATATACAGTACAAAAGGTAAAATGTAATATTGTGGTAAAATAGTTGATAGCTGAATGGATATGATTTAAAATTACAGTGGTTTCCAGTAGTAAAATTAGTGTTAAAAGGAAAGAATTCTCTAAAGGTTATGAAGGTTTTAATCCATCCATTTTCTAACTGCTTTATCCAACACAGGGGAGCCAGAAGCAGGATTCACTCACACCAGGGACAATTTTCACAAAAGCCAATTAGCTGAAGACAACCCAAGCAAACACATGTAGAACATACAAACCCCAGGTCTGAGGACGAACTCATGGCCCCAGTGCTCTGAGCCATACACATACCAATAGAAAGTCTTATACTACTGTTTGTGCAACAGTACATGAGTATAGTTATTAATTTATTTAGATACGTGAATCCATATTATATTCCCTATTAATCAAATTCTGAAAGTATGCTTTTGTTTACTCCGATAGCGAGCGTATTCGCAGAAAAGGTTAAAATATCACTTTTCTCACAAAGTATATAAACAATATGGTCAGAAGGAGCACGTAAAAACGTTTCCGAAATAACCACATGTAAGACTTTGATGCTTAAAATGTTTAGGGAGAAATGGAATACTGGTGTGTATTTTTTCTTTAAACTACCAATACCAGCAATATACACTTTACATAATGTTTATGTTACTAAATTAATATCGTTTATGACCTATAACCAGATGCATTATGCTCCTATTTTTTTTATGCTCAGCTACTAAAATTTCCCTTTAGTGGTAAAATTCCATGTAAATATTCAATACTAAGCGGATTAAAACGTGCACAGTAAAGAGATGAAATGATTCAATCTTTTCACTACCGACCAATGCCCCACGAGTGCCCCTGTCGGTCATTTTGGCCAGCCAATCACGTACCGCGGTACGGCGCGGGGGCTTGTGCATAGTTGCGTGCGGTATGGGGTTTGTACCGCGAACTTTGAATGGCTGCATCTGTATTCAATTAGTTTTTCATTTTGAAATGTAAAATTGTTACTTTGAAATTAAGACTATGTCTCCGATTGATTTATTCTGATTTTCCAGCCTCACGATGACCCACTTTAATGGCATTAACACTTCTTTGGTCCTCATGTTGAGAGACAGCAGGAACAGACTCGATGCAAATGCTACATCTAGAACCAGCTCTAGACCTTTTGTTAGCTCTCTTGCGCATGAACTAATGATGCAAATACACACAGCTGGCCAAGAAACAGAGCAGCCAAATGTCCAAATACTTTTGGTCCCCTAAAATGGGAGGACTATGTATAAAAAGGGCTGTGATTCCTATATGGTTCACCCAATATAGACGTAAATATCCTCGAATTAAAGCTGACATCCTGCACTTTAACCTCATATCCATTGTTTCATTTCAAACCCAATGTGCTGGAGTACAGAGCCAAAACAAGAAAAATTGTCACTGTCCAAATACTTACGGACTGTATTATATATAAAATAAATGTACAGTGAGTTATCTAAATTAAGCAGGTAGATAACTGTGTGAATAAAAGATGACTTAGTTCTATTGGTCTAGAATCTGGGCCATCTAAATCAACATCCAGATGGAAGGAAGTGAAATTCACTGTTCAAGGGGTGGTCATGACAATCAATGATTATATTGGCCTTTAGCGCTATTTGCTTGATGTAGTTGTCTGAAAGCTGTAGTTGTACACCAATAATTTTGTTAGCTAGCTTCACAATCCTGCTCAGTTTGGTTTTATTACACCTGTATGAATGAATGTTAAGACGGATTCAAAGAAAGTTCTAAAGAACAAAGTCATTGTTGTAGTACATGCATTAAAAGAGCAGATTTTTCTTAGGAGGAACTATCACTGTTGTTTCTTTTTACATATGGAATCTGTGTTTTCCTCAAAGGTTAGTTTGTAATTAACAACAGTGCCAAGATATTTGTAACTGTTGACAACTTCAATTTCTTGCTCTTCAATAACTGTTGGTTTTGCAGCTGGTGGTTGCTTTCTCTAATCAATGATCATGTCTTTGGTCACGACAGGCCAATGATCAGTGTCTGTGTCTTGGAGGAGACTGAAATTGACAAGTCATCAGCAAACCTAATGATGTGCCTGTCCACTAAAGGGCTTCTACAGCTGTCTGTATACAGAATGTTCAGGATAGGGGACAGCACACAGCCCTGAGGAGACCCCGTGGAAGAACAAAGCTGCCCTGATACAAGACCACTTACCCTCACTCTTTGTGATCTGTTGGTCAAAAGTCTAAGATCCAGACTACAGTATTAAAGTCCAGATTAAAATTTGAGAGTAATCGCTCCACTAACAAGCATGGTTGAATGGTGCTAAAGGCTGATCCGAAATCTACTGTATAAATCAATCTCTGGCATGTGTCTTGGGACCTTTCAGATGTGAATTAATTAATAAGAGATTCAGTAATGTTAGGGTAGCATCTTTGACCAGCAGGTGCTCTAAGTGGTGGGGAACATGCCTTTTAACAATTTACTCAAATCATTTTATAACTAAAAAGGACAATGCCACTGCTCTGAAATCATTTAATCTTGGGGCATTTGTGTTTTGCAAGTGGCATGACTGTTACCTGTTTCCCCAATTCTGGGTAATTTCTGCTGATTCATACACATATTGAAAACATAATGAAATACAGTACAGAACTGCTCAGCACATAACCTCAGTACCTCAAGTTCAAGTTCAAGTTTATTGTCATTATACTCATATACAGGTATATGGTATAACGAAATGCTATTTAGCTAGCTCTCAGACATAAGTACTACAAAGAAAAAACAACAACAACAATACAATTGTATAACAAAAGAAAGACAGAGACAACAGGCAGTGTGCAAAAAAACAACAACAGGCAATGTGCAAAACAGCAAAAAGGTAACCGGTTATGTGCAAAAACATGCATCAACAGAATGAAATAAAGGGATAGAAATTATGGGGAGTGAGCTTTTGAGATGTATGGTAGAGATAGATTTTCAATGTGTGTTTGTGGTTTTTGGTAAGAAAGAAAGAAGGCACTGTGAGGTTCAGATCATGGGTGAGAGGTGAGGTGAGAGTGAGAGAGGCTGGGAGTTTAATAGTTTGATAGTGCGGGAGTAAAAACTGTCTCTGTCTGGTAGTCCGGGCCCGAATGCTCCAGTACCGTTTTCCAGATGGTAGCAGATCATAAAGTCTGTAGCTGGGGTGTGTGGGGTCTTTGATGATGCTTAGAGCTTTCCTCAAGCACGGTCTCTCATAAATGTCCTGTATAGATGGGAGGGCAGCCCCAGTGATGGACTGGGCAGTTCTCACCACCCGCTGTAGGGCTTTGCGGTCAGCAGCACTGCAGTTGCCATACCACACTGTGATGCAGCCTGTCAGTGTGCTTTCTGTAGTGCATCTGTAAAAGTTAGTGAGGATCTGGGGACATATCTTAGCTTTCTTCAACCGTCTTAGGAAGTACAGGCGCTGTTGCGCTTTCTTGATCAGGCAGGTGGCATTGAGAGACCATGTGAGGTCCTCGGTGATATGGACGCCAAGGAATTTCAAGTTACTGACCCTTTCCACTTCAGTCCCGTTGATGTGGATAGGGGCATGTCCGGTTTGCAGTTTCCTGAAATCAACGATCAGCTCCTTGGTTTTGCTGACGTTGAGGGTGAGGTTGTTGTCATCACACCACGTTGTAAGGAGATTGACCTCCTCCCTGTAGGCCCTCTCATCATTGTCTGTGATCAGACCTACAACTGTGGCGTCATCGGCAAACTTGATGATGGAGTTGGTGTTGTGTTTGGCCTTACAGTCGTGGGTGTAGAGGGAGTAGAGCAATGGACTAAGCACACACCCCTGGGGGACCCCAGTGTTCAGAGTTAGTGTGCCGGAGGTGTGGTTTCCAAGCCTGACAGCCTGAGGTCTGCCTGTCAGAAAGTCCCGAATCCAGTTGGAGAGGGTGGTGTTGAGACCCAGTGCACTGAGTTTCTTGACTAGTTTCTCTGGGATGATAGTGTAAAAAGCTGAACTGAAGTCGATGAATAGTAGTCTTGTGTATGAGTTCTTTTTGTCCAGATGGGATAGGGCACCTGCTCACTGAGGTTATGAGGTCTGAGACTTTTCCTGACTTTTCTTGAAAATGTCTCGTTGAGTATCACCTTGAGTTACATTGAGTATCAAATTCAACCTTGGTGTTGGCAGCGAGCTTCTCTTTAATATTAAAGCAATGTTTGTCAAATGTATGTTAAAAATGCAAGAGGCAGAACAGACAAATCTTAACAGCATAGAACTTAAAAGTCACCACTACATTTGTTTCACATTATATGCATTAAAAGATGCTACCATGGGACATGTAAAAGTCAAACTGAAGAGACAATGGCAATAAAGCTCTAGCAAGTAAACATACAGTATAGTAATTACCTTCTGGAGAAGGATCAAGTCACCTTTGATAAGAGTATCTCCTAAGCTTCAAATTACAGTATTCTGGAGAAGTTATAATACAGAGAACTTCATAACAATATCAGCTCTAATATCCATATGGCTGTCACTTAATCTTTTCTTGCTCTGCATTAATTAATTACTATTACTGCAATTATTACTTGATAAATAATGTCTTTGTTAGTGCTTTTCATCCAAGAGATCCCAAAATGGTTTACATACAGAAAGGGCTGCTCTTCATCTGCCACCTAGGTCCCCCCTAGGTTTTAAAATAAAATAAAGGTTTTATTTACTTATAGGAATGTTACTTAGAAACGTGGACGTTTCTTTTTCCACGGTGGGTCTAATGTGAGACATATTTGGTTTAACATGTTCAGTGTTCAGTGTGTGGTAGTTTGTTTGGTGCGAGTGAAGTCTTATTTAATCTCTGACCCAGGGAAAAGTGTGGTGTGGACGGCTGAGGACAGAATGCAGGCTCGCGCTGTGTCCGTTATTTTGATTCTTTGTCTTCTTCTTGCTTGATCGGCTAGTTTACTTTTTTTGTTTTACCAATAAAGTTTGATAATCGGCCAGTAAAAGCTCTGTTGTCCTTCACCTGAATGCCCGAAACATTTTACCGAACCCAGGATTTTACATATTTGGTGGCAGCGGCGGGTTTATTTTATTTGTGTGTGTGTGGTCTTCACGGACAAAAACTTCAGCACCGTGCCTTGCCGTTTGGACATTTCTTTTGGATGATTCGCTGTTCGCAAAAGGACTACACGTGAGTTTACTACACTGCTTTGGCATTTCATGGATTCAGTAGGATGAGCATCATTATCTGACTGATTATTTTAATGACTTTAGGATATATGTTTTTATCAATATTACCTTGAAACGAAACATACTGCAATTCGTTACTTGTTCGCCTCAAGTAAAATCTTCAAGTTAAGAACTTTTAACTTTAATACTGCCATCTCCGATCACATTTTGGATATTTTTTTTTGGCTTTGTGTTATTCTGTACTTTGCATACGGATTTGTTGGGGTTTTTTTTTTCGTCCGGCCAAAATCACTATAATATTTCTGAAGATTATTGGAGTGAATCCGTTAGGAGAAAGTCACAGTTTTGAAACTGAGAATGTCTACAGACATGTCTGACGATGACACATTCACTGCTGTGGTGCACTTGAAAGCCGTTTTGCCGGCGGGTTTCACTGGTGAAGGAACCGAAAGTTTTTCACAGTGGGTTAGACGTTTTCAAGTGTGCTGTGAGACTTCAGGTATGGATAAAACACAAATAGCTAAAATTCTTCCATCGAGATTGGCGGGTGCTGCATTTAGTTATTGGGACAGTCTCCCAGATACAGTGAAATGTGATTATGATAACACTTGCAAGCACATGCAATCCGTTTTCGGACAAAAACAGGAACTCAGGACATTTCAAACATATCTGAATGCACGGCCGCGTCAGCCTAATGAACCTTTGGAGGTGTATGCAGCAGAGTTGTGTCGCCTTGTACTGCAAGCTTTCTCAGATTATGGGCAAACTGCCATTATAGGAGAAATCCTGAGGCATTTCATTGCTGGACTTGACCTTGAGTTACAAGCAAAATTGTACGAGTTTGGCGTTACCACTCTTGATGAAGCTCTTAAGGTAGCTGGCCAGTGTGAGAGAGCTTGTTCCACATTCCATGGCATCTTCCCAGCAGCAGTGTCAATGACTACTCCACCGCCTGCTCTCTCCACCCCAGTCCATAGCTTGACTAATACCAGTGTTGACAAGCTAGCAGCCCAGCTAGACAAACTTACACTTCAAGTGGACAGATTGCAGTCAGCTGTAACATCACTGACTCGCACCCAGGCATGTACCCATTCTCATTTCCCGGAGGTCCAGTCTTCATCTGCTGCACGTAGGAGACCAGTCCCCAGACCACAGCAGAGGCAGATCTCCTTCACACAGCTGCATCAGTCAAAGCCGACCTTTTCGCAAGCCCCAGTCCTGGTGCCAGGTCATACCAACAACACCACGGTTATCATGAGCCTTTACACTGGGACCGGCAGGTGTCAGGCCATCATCAGACACATGAAGCTTGGGACACGTTGCTGAGATCCATTCAGTTTGCCTACAATACAAGTGTACATGCTAGCACTGGGTATACACCATTCTATCTGGTGCATGGTCGTGAGGCTCGGTTGCCAGTTCATCTGTTATTTTTGCCTAAGGCTGAACTATCATCTGCATCTCCAGGAACACCAGCTGAATATGCTGCATTTGTTTGTCGTAAACTCCAGCATGCTTATCAGTCCAGCCAGGAACATTGTGAAGCTGCACATCTACAACAAAAGACCCAGTATGACAAAAAAGTAAAGTACTCACCTTACCACAAGGGAGACTTAGTTTGGTTGAACGATCCAGCTCATTTACGGTGTAAACTGGCGCCACGTTGGAAAGGGCCATACTGTATCATACAGTTAATACGTCCTGCTGATGGAGATGGGGTGCTGTATGTCATTAGACAGAAAGACTCCCCTGATGGACCTACCCAAGTTGTTCATCACAACCGTCTGAAAGCTTATTTGACACCTGGTTTTCCACAGACAGAATGTCTCCCTCCAACTGCACCTGTCGAGCTTCAGCAGACTCAAAGGGTGCCACCCCAGGACAACCCAGATGTACAGGTACCTAGTGCTACCCCTGAGTTGCCTTCCATCATTTTCTCTGGTGTGAAGTAGTGCCACCATCCTGCCAGACATACAATTAATGAACAGTCAACTGCACAACGCGTCCAACACCTGAGGCTGAAGACTCAGCTGTTGAAAAGTAGAGCTTTGAGAGCTCTTTAACCAAAGATACAAAAATGGCATTGGACACTTCCTGATTTTTGGACATTACTGCTTTGTATAATGCAATAAGGGAGCCATTTTCTTGCAGCAAGTCATTGTACACTTTTTCAATCATTTGGTCTGCATCCGAAGGCTGAAGAAAGATGCATCTGTCATGCTCAGCTGTGCCTATATTAATTCCTGGAGCAGCTGATAACTGCATGATCACAGATTCAGTAATATAACCATTTCACTCAAGGTTTGCAGAGGTCTCTTCAGATCTTCAGTACTGGACTCTACTGGACTTTTCTTTAGCAGATTATCTGTGACTCCATGTACTATTTCAGAAGAAACAAGAGAAACTTCAGAAGACTGAGCACTGGGTATTGCCTCTTTGTTGTGCTCACTAGTGATTCTAATATCACTCATCAGCTCATCAACCTTCACATCATGCGAAGAGGACTCCAGAGGTTGTGTTTTCATACAGTCTGGCCTCAAGGAGCTCTTCTTAGTCTTCTTTACTGTCTTCTCTGAAGCCTTACACTGCTGTACTCCTTCTAGATCCTGGACTCTTTGAACCAGATAATCTCCAGGCTTGTCTGGGGTCTCAGAAGCTAAGCAATCTTTTTTCTTATTAGAACAAGGTATCACACCAACAGCTTCTCCTAGGGAACGTGATGAGCAGGGCTTATCCATAGTGTCTTCTGGCTGGAAACTGTTTTCAAAACCACTTGGGACTGTTGGAGAAAAGCCTTTTGGAGACTTTGTCATAGAAGACTGCAGTTTTTTACTTCTGACTGTTCGACCAATAACAGGTGAAGGTTCTAACTGGTCCGTTTTGGTGCACATGAGCTGCTCAGTGCTCCAGGTTTCCATATCAATGGCAACTTGAGGAGTACTGGACTCAGGGCTGGAACAGTTTAGCTGAATTTCCTTTAGCAGATTATCTGTGACTCCATGTACTATTTCAGAAGAAACAAGAGAAACTTCAGAAGACTGAGCACTGGGTGTTGCCTCTTTGTTGTGCTCACTAGTTATTTTAATATCACCCATCACCTCATCAACGATCTCACTTGCTTCTCTACTAATACTGGTCTCTGGTGAAAGGGATGAACATCGGGAAGCTGAATGTGTCAGCTTGGAAATGTTGGTCACCATAGAACTGATTATGGTTTTGACCACTGTCTCATTTCTGGAGGCTACAGCTTTCTGTAGAACCTGTTGGGATCCAGTTTGACACAGCAATTCATTGTGAACAGAGCTGGCAACCTGCTGAATCTTGTGTGGTTCATGAAACACATCATTATCCTGTTTCACAACTGTTATCTCCTGGTTTTCGGACAAGTCCTGCAACACACTGTCAAAGAGGTCCACAGCTAGCTGACTCAGCAAAGACACAGACATCTTCCCTGGGATTTCTGTAGAAGTTTCCTCTTTTATCAAAGTAGGGTATATCTGCAATAGCAGCTGTGTTTTGATGTTTTCCACAGTCTCAGTACACACTAAAGTCATATTAAGTGATTCTGTTGATTTAGCCATAGAAATTTCCTGGAGCCCAACTGAGGAAACCAGTTCAATATTCAACGGTTCTACAGGGACACTGAGTGGTTTGATTTCAGAACTGTTTTCAAGGTGGGAGTCTCTTTTCAGTTCTTCAGAAGAACTCTTCTCAATTTCTGATGTCATCCTGGCTGCTGGTATATTACCTATGGTAACAAAGAGCTTTTCATTTAATGATAGTAAAACAAAATATCAGAAAGTATGTACAATTGAAACAAAAACTAAATTATATTGAGAAGTAATGAATGACAGGCATCACAAAATATTTGAGTATAAAGCTTCATGTTCCTGTAAAACTATTACATCTTGGAGCTCAGGTAACTACATACAAAGAAGCAGCCATATTCACAGATATTGTATATATGGCTACTGAATATATGGCTATATTCACTCATTCTCTCATTCATAGTCATGGCCTACACTATCTTGGTCTAAATACATCAAAAACATTTAAAAGATACAACAGATAGAAAATAAAGGTACTGTATATTTATTACAGTCACTACATTTTTTAAATTGTACTTCATAACAACTAAAAGGTTAATACACTATTAAATGATTTGATTTGATTTCCTTCTTACCTTGATTTTCACTGTCTTCAGGCTCCATTGATAAATCATACGAAGCAGACAAAACATCCATGACAGACTTTACAAGCAAGCTGGAAAGCTGATTAATTGCATCATGGTACATCTGTGAACTGGGCACTGATGGTTCAGTACTTTTCTGTGGTCTGTGATCCTTGGTAGTCAGAGACACTTTCTCTGAAATCCTTTGGGAAGACTTAAATTCCGTATTTGTATCACAATCTTGAAAAAGTGAAACATCTTTCTCATTTTCGTCAAACGTTGGAGAATCAGGAAAACTGAGGCACTGCTTCAACAGCTTTTTCACTGATTTCTCAGTACATGAATACAACAACTGCATAGAGAGCTCTGAGGACTTTGGATAGGATAAATCCTGAACTACTAGAGGGCTCTTTAAAGTTGGATCTGAATTAGATTTGTGAGCTGTGCCCAATTGTACTGCAATTCCTGATTTCAAAATTAAATGGAAAACATTTTAAAAAATTGGAAATGCTTTATTCTCAGTGACGAGACCAGCAGCACACTCTGATTTCTTTTGGCTTGCTCTAGACTTGCTTTTTGTATCTGAGGCCTCCGTTACATCAAGTTCGCCCATAATAATGTCAACAATACCCATGGCAACAATTTCAATGTCAGACACTGCAGACTCTGCACATGCTATGTGTTCTGCTGAGAAGTCAAGCTTTGGTGAAATGAGAGGGCTTCGCTGGTCTCCTTCCTCAACATTGTCAAGTGTTGTTTTCTCTAAACCTCTCTTTTGTTCTGCAGCATTTAAGCTGTTTTGATCTGTAAATGAATATTCTATCACATTGCTTCTGCAAGGAAGTTCCATGAACTCTTGTTCACCCAGTCCCATGTCATTTGAAGTAGAGGGTTTCTTCCAAACCCAGGACCGGGGAACTCGATTGCTTTTACATGTCAATTCATTTTCTTGTTCTGCTGTAGGAGTAGGTTGATCCTGAAGTTTTGATGAAGCATCAGCCAGGGCTCTATAGGGAGTGTCCTGACTCATGACTTCTGTGTCATCTGTATAAGAATCAATCACCATCCCAGGCACATTTATGGGTGGGAAACGTTGAACAGAATATTCTCTGTGGTTACTTTTAGTGTACTTTTTAGTGTACTCGTCTTGGTGGCCATGGACTATTTTATGAAGTGGCCGGAGGCCTACGCCCTCCCGGACCAGAGTGCCCCCACGGTGGCCGATGCACTACTGGAGGGGATGTTTGCCAGGCTGGGGGTGCCGGAGGAGTTACACAGTGACCAGGGGTGTAACTTCGAGTCCCAGGTCTTCGCCAGAGTGTGCCAGCGCCTGGGGATCACTAAGACACGGACCACCCCGCTGCATCCCCAGAGCGACGGGTTGGTGGAGCGGTTTAATCGGACGCTCGCCACCCAGCTGGCCACCCTGGTGTCCCGGAACCAACGGGACTGGGACCGCCACCTCCCCCTTGCGGTCTGGGCGTATCGGACCGCGGTCCAGGAATACACCGGGTGCACCCCGGCCTCGCTCATGCTGGGCCGGGAAATGCAAACCTCAGTGGACCTGGTCTTTGGCCCGCCGCCAGGAGACGGGTCGGCACCGCGGGCTGGACTGGACTACGAGTGGGGCCTGCGGCAGCGGATGCGGCGGGTGCACAGCTTTGCACAGACCCACCTGACTCAGATGGGGTCCGGCAGAAGCGGCACTACGACCTGCGCTGCAGGGGGCCTGCCTTCCAGCCCGGGGACTCAGCCCTAAGCTGGCGCCGTCGTGGGAGGGGCCCGCTGAGGTACTCGGGGTGGTGGGCGAGGTCTGCTACCGTGTCCGGTTGCGAAGAGTGGTGGGAGAGTGGTGGTCCTGCACCGAGGCTGCCTGGCCCCCTACCGGGCCTGGGAGGAGGAGCCGTGTGGGGAGGCTCCAGACTTATAAATGTATAGCGTGTTGTTAACTAATTACCACCCTAAAGATGTGTACGTGTTCCGTCAGTCTCCTCATGTGCATGTATATCCTGTGTTTGGTTTTGTGGTTGTTAATGAATAAAGCTATCGCTTGGTTTATTAATCGCGTCTCCACTGGTCCTTTGTTCTGAAAAGAACCTGTAAACGCTACAGTATATTGTATATACAGTAGGTTTTATAGTCTTATAAAACACTTTTTTTCGAAGCGTTTTATAATGCTAATCTTGCACTCTGCTGTCTCCTAGTTCCTTTCAGTTGGGCTTCACTGGTGAAATAAGGATGAAAACATCCTCTCTCTGCCCAGTCTTGCTTTTTGGCGGTTGATGTGTCTGTATGTGTCTTTTCTAGATATGTCTAAAACGGCACCTAATATGCAGGATGAAGCTGTTAAATTGGTAAACTGGTATCTGTAGCTGGGTAGCTGCAGAAAGGAATTAAAAACGCACAGACAAACTTTTTAAAAACAAATCTGGGTGCGACGGTAGGATGACGTCACAACGGAACGGCCATTTCACGAGGTTCCTAATTCCTCAGCCTCGAGATGTGTTCTGGTTGTTTTCGGTTTGGCTGAAGGTATTTGTACCGTAGCAATGCCGTGCTTTAAATTTCATACTTGGTTATTTAAGATCCCTGTTTATAAGAATAGGTGTGTTAACCCCTCTGTATTCTGGCTAGATTTCACTCTGGAATTCTTAATCTGGCCTTCCTAAAGTTTTTCCTTAAAACAATTGGTGAAGAAATTTCTCACTTTTCAACCACTTTTCATCTGTAGCTCCGAGGAACTGCTGGTATAGTGGTGGACAATGCGTGACGGACTTTGGGATCCTTTGGGATGGAAAAGAAGTGTAGAAATGCAATTTTAATTATGGTCAATTATGGTATTGCAGCCATTTATAGTTATACAGGTCTTGTCCTCAATATTCTCAGTCACAGCAGCATGACACATGGAATATTATCCATCCATTGTCTAATCACTTGATCCAATTCAATGCTGTGGAGAAGGGCTCTGCAATTACCAGAGGTCAGTTTCTTCATTTCTGTTGCAGTGTGAGAGCAAAGAAAATTACAGTCATCAACAATTATACTGCTTATCTGTTTAGTTGCAAGAGGATTATCCTTTCTTTTGGACAGAATATGCATTCGGATTTGTGACCAAGATTACATAATACAAATGCCAAAGCTTGGAACGTCTGAAAAAGACTCAGTGGATGACAGAGGGATCAAATTTGCTGACAAAATGTGTGTTCACTGATTGATCTGCAGAGCCACACGGTCAGGCTGGGTGCAATAAGATGTGGATACAGTCCTTCAAATTCAAATCCCTAGTAAAAAAAGAGAATACAATCCATTTTATCCAGCAGCCATATCACTCTGCAACTCACAACTGGCAACCCACTGAAGCTCAGCAGGTGTGAGCCTGGTCAGTACCTGGTTGTGAGACCTCCTGGCAAAAACTAAGGTTGCTGCTGGAAGAGGTGTTAGTGGGGCCAGCAGGGGGCGCTCACCCTGCGGTCCATGTGGGCCCTAATGCCCCAGTATAGTGACGGGGACACTTTACTGTAAACAGGCGCCGTCCTTCGGATGAGACATAAAACCGAGGTCCTGACTCTCTGTGGTCATTAAAAATCCCAGGGCGTTTCTTGAAAAGAGTAGGGGTGTAGGATTTCCCATTGGCCCTTACCAGTCATGGCCTCCTAGTAATCCCCATCTATGAATTGGCTTCATTACTCTGCTCTCCTCCCCACTGATAGCTGATGTGTGGTGAGTGTTCTGGTGCACTATGGCTGCCGTCGCATCATCCAGGTGGATGCTGCACATTGGTGGTGGTGGAGGGGAGTCCCCATTACCTGGAGTGTCCAGAAAAGCGCTATATAAGTGTAAGCAATTATTATTATTATTATTATTTTATTATTTTAATACCCTGAATGTATGAAATGAGCACATGCTTGTTTTTAGCCTAGTCTTGCTGACAATCACATTGCTGGTCTGATCACCTGCAGGATACGAGAACTCCGTTTCTATAATATTTTGTCTTTGAAGAACTGGCATCTGATTCATTTCCAGCAGTCTCTCTCATTACTTGACTGTCTGTTGGGAACTGTTAGTCCTGCTTGTGTTTATTCTGCAGTCTGGTGAACAACAGGTCGTGAAATTAAGATCTATTTGATTAATTGTCTTTTATCCACCCTTTTTCAGAAGGCTACTTATTCCTGTTTAAGGGTTTAGCTGACCAGGAGTCTATCCCAGAATACCAGAGGTGTAACTTGGCATTAGTAGTATACTTGTCCCCTTGTAGGGTACATACACAAACACACAGGGCGATGTAGACATTCCAGTGAACCGAACAAGCATGTGTTGAAGATGGAAGATGGAGGGAATCACCCAAAGGAAGATTATGTGAAAGCAGGGAGAAGACACAAACCCCCTACATAAGGTGCACACGTCTGGAATCAAATTAAATGACCCCCAAACACGTTCACCAATTTTGTTTCTAAAAAGATAACTTTCTACATTATGCTAAATGATGAATGCACCTTCGTGTTTATTAAAATATTATTCTAAATGATTTTTAAAAATGGTGTTATTTTTATGTAAGAACTGTTTCAATCAAATGCACAAGAAAAAATCAATATTTTAGGAAATGTTGGAAAAGGAAAAGATGATTGAAAAGTATGGAAGCCCGTTTCCGCCAGGGAGTAAAAAAAAACGCGCTATGGTATCTCAGAATTCCGATTTATTATCTCAGAATTCCGACTTAGTAACTCAGAATTCCGACTTTATATCTCACGTTTGCGACTTCGAAAGAGCCCATATTTCATTTATCCTTTTGTTATTGTAATGGATTCGGGTTCTAGGGCTTGTGCCCTCGCTGCTCCCACCCTAGTTCGTGCCTCACTGCATTGGCTCGAACCCAGGTCCTGCCAACTGAGGTACTTTCTGAGATACTAAGTCGCAATTCTGAGTTACAAAGTTGCAATTCTGAGGTACTAAGTCGGAATTCTGAGATACTAAGTCGCAATTCTGAGATGCTAAGTCGGAATTCTGAAATACCATAGCGCGATTTTTTTACTCCCTGGCGGCAACGGGGTTCCATAGAAAAGCCTGGAATGCAAGTGTAATCCTCACTTAAGGGGAGCCGGGTTTTAGAACTGGCTATAGTTGCTCACAGACATAGCGTTGGCTTTATGAACTACAACTCCCATAACGCACTGCTCAAGTTTACGTCACAGTCCCTATTCTGCCTGGCTGTGGTGACCTCTAGCGGGGCCCTCTCAGTTCTGGCAGCTTTACCGTTGATCGTGTGCACTCACCGGCGCGCGCAAGAGGAACTCACACAGTGTTTCCTTTTTTAAAGTTTATTTTCTACAAAAATGGAAAAAAACATGGGAGGGTTTCCAGAGATATGTACAAGTCAGGTTTACAGCAGGCTGGTAGCGAGAGTCTGACTCCTACCCTCGTACATGTTGTTTTCCCCTGTTGAAGACGTTTACTAAAACACCATTTAAACGCGACACAACATAACAACTCAACTCACTAAGAACTTAACTCACAACACACAGACAGTTTTCATCTAGCGACTTAACACAGTTAGTTAACGAAGTTCAATTTCGTCTCTGATAACCCGCAGAGCCCGAATACACTTTTGATACTTTTAAAACAAATATAAACGCGTAAACCTTAAACCGAAACTATGACATCAGTAAACATAAATTTACAGACCTTTTAAAAAAGCCTTATTACTTCAGATCTTACCTAAAAAATTAGAAAGAGCCATGGGAGAGTTTCCAGAGATACGTACAAGTCAGGCGTACAGCAGGCTGGTAGCGAGGGTCTACCAGCCTGCACGAGGCGCTGTTCCCGATTCCCAGGCCCAGCTGCACATCACCTGGTTGCACAAGCTTTGACTTTTCATTTTCATTACTATATTTTCAGGTTGTGTTTTTCATATCACTACCGAAAAAAAAACATATTTTAGAGGAAGATGTCAGCTTGATTAAAAAAATATTGCTCCTTAAGCCTAGTTCCTTACTGTGCTAATTCTGCCACCTACTGGACAAGGTAATAAATAAAACAAGGAGAAAATCATAGAATATAACACCCACATTACAGGCAAGCGAAGTAAAGGGTGTAAGATGACCAGGGGAAGGGTCATTCATAACAGGGATTTTCGGAATTACCTACTTAAAATACTAGATATGGACCTAAGCAAAATGGCTGCCAAAAAGAATCAGCTGACCCGTATATGGAAAGGGTCTACCCTGAGAAACAATGAGACACAGCTGAGCCGCATCAGGAACCGAAATCTAAGTGCCCCGGAGGCAGTGGACAAGGCGGAAGCCGATCAGGTGAATGCGGTTTGGAGGAAGAGAGAGGAAAGAGGTTTATGTTAAAGATCGGACTAAGGAATAACGGACTACTGAAAGGAGAAAAGGTTTATGGTTCTTGGATTGCGGATAGTGGATAAGGATACATCGCGGATTGGCTTTATTATGGATTTTTGTAGCTCGGATCGGAACAGGATTAATAGAGCGGATTACAGACTGGATTTGGAAGATAATTGGAGGAAGAAACGCCACGAAACTCAGGAAAGAAAAGTGTGGTGTGAGTACTTCTCTCTTTTACATAAACTTTCCCCCGGAGGCACCACAAGGGATATCTGAAGGACTGAAAAGAAGTGCACTGATTGTCACATTACCTAGGGTTGTCTTTTAAAATGTACTTGTATTCCATTAACAGCATCTATTGCATTGCCTGAGAAAATTAGAAATTACTGTATGTAATTTGTTCGAATTGGGTTCCTATGAAAAAGACTTGTGAGGAAACCCAGCTGGGACTCAAAACCCTTGGTATCTTGTCAGAAGAAGAGAATGCAATGTGCCCCAAGCAGTATGATTTTCAAAACACAGATTTAGTACCAGAAACAAATAATTTGTAGCTATTTTATAAGAACCTTTCACCTTGTGTTTTAATTGTAATACAGTGTAGTAAAATGCACAATGGTTTGGTTTTGGGAGAGAGAAGGAATAGGAGGGAGAGAGGTAAGAAGGGAAAGGAAATGAAAGAAAAGTCCAGAATAGGCTGTAGGCTGTAGAAAAAATGTGAATAGAATATGATATATTCCAAGGAGAAGTCGAAACAAAATAAGACCTTAAAAAGAAATCAGCCTATCACTGTTTGCTGGGAGAATGGATGAATCCTGTCTAATGCTCAGCTGACACCCTGTTAAAAGCAATAAAAGACAATGTTAGTCCTCCGTGGTTAACCTACATTTATGCTGTTGCTTTAAAACAGATAACAACGGAAGAACTGAATGACATGGCGGAGAATATAGTGGCGTGGGTGGCAGTGTCCATTATCAGAGTGCTGCTCCCAGCCATCTCCCTGTACAATGAAAAGAGGAGCCGGAGAAGAGTCTCTTAATCACCTGCTGCAGATCTAATACCCTTGCCTCTGAATTGTGGATGGTGTTCTTGAATGTGTCAACTCTCCCTTGTCAGCAAATAAGCCAATAAGAAAGAATTCCAACCCCAAAGGTTGTCTCTAAAAGCTTGAACCACTTTCACTGTATGTACTGAGTCAGTGTCAGTCTACGGTCTCCATATTAAATGAGATGTAAAATCTCAAATTGCACTTAATGAGTATGTTTTCTTTAGTGTTTTAATGAGACTTTCTGGTAGCAGAATATACAGTATGTAGCGTTTTTTGTAACGGAATGCACAGCAGCACTGTTTCAGAAGGATATACAAAAGGTAAAATGTACTGTAATATTGTGGTAAAATAGTTGATAGGTGAATGGATATGATTTAAAATTACAGTGGTTTCCAATAGTAAAATAATGTTAAAAGGAAAGAATTCTATAAAGGTTATGAAGGTTTTAATCCATCCATTTTCTAATCCATTTCCAAAGGCATGATATACCCTGAACCGGACACCTGTCCATCACAGCGCACACTCACACCAGGGACAATTTTCGCAAAAGCCAATTACCTGAAGACAACCCAAGCAAACACATGTAGAACATACAAACCCCAGGTCTGAGGACGAACTCATGGCCCCAGTGCTCTGAGACAGCACCACTGCTTTTTTTATGCTACTATATTCCAGTTAAATACCAGTCCTTACTGTTGCTTATTTTAGCCTGGAAGAGATACATTATGATCATTTGATACTGGCAAATATTCTTGTGGCACAAGGAAAGCGGTACAAACATTATATTTCCACTAGGGGGAACAGTAGGTTTTTGGACTAAACTGTCCTGCTTTGGCAACACTGTATATTTATGGTATATAAATTAGTTATTTCTGGATAATCACTTCAGGAACTCACTTTATCCCCTGAACAGTAGTCACTGTAAATATAATTTGTCTTTTATTTCCCAAAACAATTCAATATTTCCCACTGTACTGCATACAGTATTTAGCCTCTAGAATTGCTCAATGGTAGTCTTGAAGCATGTAGTTAGTACTGTATAGGTACTATCATTTAACAGCATTCATGAGATACATTCAAACAGAATATTAATTCCATATATTCAATTGACTCTTTCAAAGAGAACAACCCTTTCCCTGTGAAATTAGGCTTTTCTCTGTCACTTCTCAGGTGGCTCTGATCAGCTGCCGTTAAATTGTGGCTGTGGGCATCTGTTTCAATGGAGTTTCTACTCCCTCTTTAAGTGTGATATTAGAAATACATCTTTTTTTGCTCAAAAACTGCTTTTTACATATTAAAGATACGGCTATAAATTAATATGACGTTTTGGCTGTGAAGCCTTCTTAAGGTGTGTGGAGACACACCTGAAGAAGGCTTCACAGCCGAAACGTTGTGTTTTCTCTCTTCTCTTTTCAGCATGGAATAAACCCATTGTTCCTTTACAGACTACGCATGCTGACGCAGCTACCCACCTGCACTACTATAAACGAATATAGCATACAATGGCATCTAATTATAACAACTTATACTTGGGATTTTTTAAAGAATCTTTTGTTTTTAATCCACAGCATAATATTACATTATGAAAGACAGTTTTGTGCAGAAAAAAAAGCACCTTTACATTTTCCTTTATTTATTTAAAAACTAAGAGCTTTTTTTTAAGTGGTAAGAATGGTAAATTGTGCCATGTGAAGTTCATTTTTCAGTTTCCACTGTCTACATTCCCGGGCACGGTTTATATGTGGGTTAATATTTACCTATCGGATTAGCAAAGGTTAAAATAACACAATTGAAACAGGATGAGGAAATGTGCACACACTCCTCTGACATACTCATGAGAGAGAGTCTTTCCCCGCTTGACATGCTTTGAGCTTATAAAAGAGAGATCACCCACTGGAGAAGAACACGACTGTGAGTGACATCACTGTGAGGTCATAGGCATTGAGCAGGTCAGAAAATCAAGACTGCAAGGGGAGACTCAATCCTACCCAACATTAGAGACATGCCTGCTTTTGCAAGTGCCAGCTTGATAATGGTTTAAGTTCCTCAGATATTTCTTAACTTCAGCTAGGCGTATGGCCTTTGACTTAAAGATCAGTAAATCATTAAGGAATGCTGGAAGGTTTAATTGACTTAAGATATTCTTACCAGATCGAAACACCAGCACGGCACTGTAACCTTATTCTTTATAAAAATGTGAACATAAACTCTCTCTTTTAAACTGTACAGGCCTATTACAAAGCCAGTCGAAGTGGACAGCTCCACAGAGTAAACAGTCATATAATCCAATGCTTCAAGTTGATCAATAATGTAGTAACTGTACTGTATATGAAGATGTGGTGATTGTTTTTATTTAACCTTATCCACCTGTTCTGAAAAGCATAGGTTGTCTTGTGTTTTGCAATACGTAGTCTGTGGTGTTATTGATTTAGCTAGTAAAAATATATAAAATATATTATTCATCCATTGTGTGGTTTCTGTGTAAAGTGTTGTCAGCATTACACTATTAATGTATTACAAAACTGCTGTGAAAACAAACTTAATGATTATGTTTAAAAGACACTGGAGATCACTTGCATTTGCAATATTTTGAGAAAAGTGTAGTGTTGAAAGCTAATACACACGTATATTCCCCCCCGATATATTCAGTACTTCATTCAAAAAATGTTTTTTTAGATGCATGACTTCCTCATGATACATATCCTTTCTAAATACATTTTACTTTTGCTATTAAGGTCAGTACTGAATAGTTTAGGAACATGTAAAGGTTTATTCCATGCTGAAAAGAGAAGAAAAGAAACAATATTTCAGCTGTAGAGTCTTCTTCAGGTGTCAGTTCCCGTTTCTTTTCTTCTCTTTTGCAGCCTACGCGTGTTGACACACTACCTACTTGAGCTACTGCAGAGTTTTCTTACATATTACTTACCACCATTTGCTTTGACTTGGAAAAACTATGCAGTATCGTTTGAAAAGCAGCCCTTTCTTGTTCATCTATTTCTGCCAGCCACGTGTTACTGGCAGTCCTCAAATGTGTCAACTACTGTGAGGAAGGCCTTCCACACTCCAGGCCTGCTCGTGCACACAGCCCCGCCTCCTCTTCTCGTTTGACTGATCTCTCGGTTCGTGTCCACGATGCAGGTCCAGTGCGGACCCCCACCCTTCATCACACACCACTTGGAGTGGTCCACCATGATGCCGAAAGGCCTGGCCTCTGGCAGCTGTATCGTCGTCACGTTGTACACCTTGTGCGCCACGGAGCAATTCAACGGCAGAGGCCGATGAAGCTTCCCCCAGCTTTTGGCGAAGTCATCTCCTAAATAGTTAACCAGCAAACCTGAGTAGAGATCTGAAACGGAACAGAGTCACAGGTTCCATGTTAGAATCTGTTCCAGGCACACTTTCTACCCAACCAAAAACAGGAAGTGCACTTGCTACCAAAACGTCAAACTGGAACCGAGAACAAGTGAATGTGTATTTCTCCCCCCCCTCTCTGAATGCTGTACTGTACTGGTTGCTACCCAGAACGTTCTTTTTTAAAATCAACACCACCAATATACAGTAGATCAAGTGTGAAGTGTGACATATTGCTTTTGAAGGGCGGTGTTTGAAACTTACTGGATTGTTCCTTTTCTACATAATATTTTTTTAAATGTATTTAAATAAAATATGACAACCGTTTCCAATAACCTTTAAAGTAACAGCAGAATGAGATCCTTGGATCAATTAATCAATTTCTTTTCAAAACTAGTTGAGATTAATGGAACAAACTGCACATGTTATTTAAGTCCTGGTTCCTTTCAAGAAACAGCAGGATGAGATCCTTGAATCAACTACTAAGAAATTAGCTAAATGGGCCAAATGTAACCTCTCGTGTTCTTAGGTATTAAATGGTATCTAAAGAAGCTACACAAGTTATATTTTTATCCTTTCTTATGTTTAAATCAACATACCAAGAAAAAAACATTTGTTTTAGATTGTTGTATAAATAAAAGATTGAAATATTCTATTAATCAATTTGCTCAAGAATCGGGCTTTACAGAATGTTAATAAAGCACCTACAAACTACCTCAGACACAAATCCTAAACCTAAATTACTACTGAATATAAATGAATGCTTTACTAACATCCCATAAAATCTCTGTTGAAAGAAAGCGATGCTATGAAACCTTAAATCTAAAGTGTAACCGCAGAAACATGTAGGAAAGTTCAGTTGCCAGGTGGCAGATTGAGAAAGTTTCACCAAAACGAAGTCTGCTTTTTTATATAAATACATCTTCAATTGGGAAAGGCTTTGACTAAAAATAAACTGGATATTGTTCCAACAAAATCTTTGTGAGAAAGTGGGTCTTGCTGGCTAGAAACGGCCAACATACAATAGAGTTAGACTTTGTAAAAATTAAATAAATTCAGATTCTGAGAGGCTCAATAAGTGCTTGTTCAGAGTAAATCAGACACTGTTGACCGAGTTTCAGCAGTGATACATAATTCACTGAATACCAACACCAACACAACAAGATTGGGCACTTTGGGATATCCAAGCGATCTCAAACGCGTCCAATAACTGCAACCTCTATGACCTTGTAGTGTTGTCAGTGAAAGAAACATCATTGGTACAACTTATGCCAACTCCGACACTTAGCATCACTGTGGGGCTGTTATAGCACATAGTTTGAAGGAATAAGTACATTTCGTCATCTATTCCAAGCTGGTACTGGTCTGGAACTGTGATAATTCATTTGTGATTTTAAAATGTAGAGGCATGCAAAAAATTAGTTAACCAGCAAACTATTGATTCCAAATATCTAAAATGAGAAAAATAACTGATGTGACATTTTCACTTCTCCAGGAACAAACTGCAATAATGAAGCACAGAGATTGTTTATGGATCATGGCGACTGTGTTGTTCACTACTGTTTCTGTATTTTGAGTTGGAGAATATTTTCTAAAGAAGCGATCAGTTGGGAAAAAACAGTGATCCATAGACTTGGATCCATTTTTTTTTTTGCAGACACTAGATCTGCCTTGGCTTTCTTTTTCTGAACACTGACAGGTTTTGTGCCTTCGCAATGTTGTTTTCCCCCGTCTCACACATTGTTTGAGCAGCTTTTGAAAAGAAATACGAATGAAGGGGGATGTCTGAAGTAAGTTGTAGAACATAAAAATACGTTTTGTTTAATCTTAAAACCAATATCTGGCATTGCTATGGGTGGTAGTGCCATTTGCATAAGAGAAATTTCAGATTGACTTGCATTTATCAGAAACTTCATGAAAAGGAATTGAGATTCGAGAGGGAAGAAGTGGTGCTCACCGTCGTTAAATCTAGAGTATTTTGCAAAGCTGGTGAAAGTTTCCCCTGCTAAAGATGTCAGGGGCAGCTGCTTAAACCAAGGCTCTTTCCTGGGATAGCATGTTCTCTGAGCCACACACTGAAGGTCTCTGTGGAAGGTTTGGGGGATGTGATAGTCAAAAGAGTATACATGGATATACTGGAGTTGCACAACTGTGGAGACAAGAATGAAAAATAACCAATAGTAAGCATGGCATTTTCATACATCCAGGTCAAATGCCCCCTTTCTTTTTCCATTAGTTTGGAGAGTTTCCTTTATTTATTTTCATTTGTTAAACTATCCTCCAAGTTCTAAAATGTTGACATACATTTTCAGCAGCCACAATACACATCATTTAGATTTAATTAGAAAGTCTAAGGCTATTTCGGTATTTATTTTCATCTGTATACAGAATGAGGTGTAAGTCTATTAGTGTCCACCTATTCTCAGGGTTATATTAAGCGTGCATATGAAATTGAACCACCAACAGAAAATAACAGAATAGACTGGTTTTTGCCCCACAGGTAAATTTAGAATAGGAAAAGAACAGGTGCACCAAACCAGAACAAAAACTGCCAATACTTGAATCTTAAAATCTGGAAAAATTGTACCAAAGGCTTTCAGAAAGTGATAGACAGCTGCAATGTCAATGCCATGGACATACTAAAGCTCAGCAATCAAAGTTGTTCAAGAAAAGGTTCACACAGCTGTATGTACATGTGAACGCCTACCTATGTCCTTGAAGGTGCTGTATGTGTAAGTCCCGCAGAAGAAGGTCTGTGCATTTTCATGCCCACTGGAGGGCCAGAATGATGTAGAATGATTTTTCACATCTGGAAGCTCTGGGGTGCTGTGAACCAGCCACACTCCTGTCTGTCTGTCTAACATCACAATCCCTGAAAAAGGTCACACAAGATGCATTCAAATCTCAAAATTTGATCGTTTTTGATCCGTCTGGTTTTCCAGTTTCAATGTTTTTAAAGGACAAGTCTGCTCTTTTTGAACAGAGTCCATTATCAAGCCTGCTTCCAGCTGACGAAGTCAATTAATTCAGTTCAAGAATCAAACAAGAACTGTATAATTGATCAAACTAAACAAAAAAACTTCTATTTTGGGCTAGTTTTCAATTCTCTTAATCTGACTTTTGGCTTTTTTGTCCAACCCAATTTAACTGAACATACGTCATGGCCAAAAGTCAGATTAAGAGAATTGAAAACCATAGTCCAAAATAGGACTATTCTTAATCCTATTATTTTCAGTTCTCTTGAACTGACAATTGGCCATGAAGTATGTAGATTTATTTCTTAATCTCAACAATTTAATTTACTGTATTCATTTAGAAATGGGCTACTGTAAATTCAATTCAATAGAAACCTAGAGCCCAAAACAAGCATCTTTAGTTTTGTTTTACCCAGCAGATGAGTCTTTTATTATAAAAATCAGTATTATATTGACTTACAGAAGTGTTTTTAAACTCAGTGATTTTCACCAGGAGAAAAAGCTCTGATGGCAACAGATTTGTTCTTAGCTTATGTGATGCCTCAGTCAAAGAAAAGTAAATGAAAAAAAAATAATGAACAAAAACAAAATGTAAATATATACTTTAAAGCTTTATGATTCAAGTTTTTAAACCAGAAAACACAGAAAGCTGGTGTTGGTATTCTTCAGACACAGTATATACTTCGGACGTGCCATCATGTCTTGACCATACACAGTAAATCATAAAATAAATGTTTTCTACTGAATCAATGATTTGGACAAAATCTGCAGAATCACACATGTAAATGTTCTACCCTGAAATAGTGTAAATTTTAAAATATTTTATTTTAGATATATATAAAATGAACAATTCACATCCTGCATATGTAGCAAACATTGCACTTGGCTTTAATCATAGGAATAAGCAAGCAAACCCAGCAAGTATAACAGATACCATTATATTGTTTGTTGTGCTGTCTATGATGTTTTTTTCCCCCCCCATTTTCTGTGTCCTTCTGTCTTGTACATTGTAAAATGTTACTTACCTTTGCTGTGTCCAAAAGATGAAGGAGCAGGTTTAAATGACTTTGGAGGTTGATCGTTGTATAGAAGATACCCAAAGTCCACAGTCTTTTAGGAAGGAATATAAAAAAATATCAATGCAAAGTTTGTATTTGTATTGCACAAAAGGCTTTTGAATTATAAGAGAAACCTGTGAAAATAAACAGATCGAAAAGACAATGTATATCCTGACCTCACTTTCTGGGAGATGACACAGATTATAAATAAAGGTTTCTTACCTTTTTATGAATGTAGGACAAAAAAGGCTGCAAAGTCTGCCCCACTGCACTCTTGGAGTCATTTACCAATTTCTTCCCATATACCCAGCCATTGGTATGGTCATCCATGTAGAGGTATCGCAGACCTCTTCCTTCATCGTGGTCTGGCAGCTTATACAGAATAAACCTGTATGATTCCAAAAACACATAAAAGAGTAATACATACTGTATACTGCTCTAGAACTGTGACACTGTACAATGTGTCCTGGGTGTTGGACAGACAGTGTTAACTGTTGTGATCACTAGAAAATAAAAAGGGCACTTAAACAATACTAGTGTCTGTTGCCAGTCTGTGGGTGCACTGGTGCTTCTGGGAGATGAACAGAACCTGTGGCAAGAGAAGAAGGGTCAAGCAGCCTTGATCATTTCTAGGTGACGTAGTGGCCTACAAAGCGAAAATAGCTCTTGTTTTTAGGGGTCGCCCATGTTTGACATGAGCATTGTGGCAAAACTGGAATAATCTTATGCGATTAGAGCTCATTTTCTGCATTTTAAACCAGCAGAGCTCTGTAGAACTGAACTGCAGCAGTTGACAAAGAGTCAACAGTTGACTAAAAGAAGCGAGGCAAGGCAAGCATCTCACAAACATTATTCTCCTCAAGAATACATTCTGGTGAATCGTTTCAAAACGAACTATTGAAAGGAAAAAAAAACTTTAAAATCCAATAGTAATTTCTTTATGACAAAAAAAAATCATAGACACTGTACCCTGGATTTACAGATGCAGCCATTCAAAGTGCGCGGCACAGGCACGTACCGGGGGTAATTGGCTACGTCATCGCGCATCGTGACGCGAGATGACGCAAAATACCGCGGTACGTGATTGGTTGACCGACAGGGGCACTCGTGGTGCGTTGGTCGGTCGAGAAAGATTTAAATGTCTTTACTGTGCCCGTTTAAGTATTGAATATTTATATGGAATTTTACCACTGAAGGGAAATCTTAGTAGCTGAGCATAAAAAGAATAGGAGCATACTGTAACGCATGTGAAGGCCATAAACGATATTAATTTTGGAACATAAACATACAGTATATGGCTGGTCTCGGTACTTTAAAGAAAAAATACACACCAGTATTCCATTTCTCCCTAAACATTTTAAGCATCGAAGTCTTTAACTAACGTGATACCGGAGTCAACAAGCATACTTTTAGAATTTGATTAAAAGGGAATATAATATGGAATCGCGTATCTAAAGAAATTAATAATGATATAATTATATTCATGTACCGCAACACAAGAATAGTACACGCTGTACGATATCTGTTGATAATGTTTCTGTAGGGCTTTTTCAACAGTCCTCATGTGACCTTGCCAGTGGCGCTGTGGGTTAGGTTCCTAACTCACACATCACACGTTGGGTGTTTGAATCCAGCCAGAGCCGTGACTTTTTTTTTTAACAAACATTTCTTTGAAAAAATAAAATAGGGTTAGTGTTAGGGTTACTGTCAAACTAAATCAACAACTGATTTAAGGACGATCTGTCAAAGTGCAATGAAATACAATATTGTTGTTGTTGTTATTGTTGTTTTTATCCTGTAAAGCGTTTTGAGAAGCCACCTTTAAAGGCGCTATATAAAAGCGCTGATTCTTATGGAATGTGTTTTCTTTCTTCTTTTTTTCAGCATGGAATAAACCTATTACTTGATTCTTACGGATTCCCGGTTCCACCGGGGATTAAAAAAAAAAAACCATGGAATCTTGTACAGTATCTAAGGAAATAGCAGAATAACCTTATTCATGCACAAACAGTGGCATGTTACATTATTAATTTGGGTGTCTCCTCTTGCCAGAAAGCTATAAATTGCATTTTGAGTGCGGTTTTTGACTTTTTTTAAATTACAACCCATAAATAAAGCTGATACTGTTTAGACTTTTAATTATTTAAAACTGTATTACAGCAGCACAATGCACAATGCAACGTAAATCGCTATCTTTGTCTTCTGCGTAATAATGTTCACCTCTCTGTCCAGCAAATTAACAATAGTAATAATAATGAACTTTATTGTATATAGCGCTTTTAAAGGTGGCTCCTCAAAGCGCTTTACAGGATAAAAACAATAACAACAATACTGTTAGGCTGGGCAAACGATTTTTATTTTTTTTCAGGAGTGTCTCTAACCTCCCAATCCTCCCCTGTAATGCGTCGTACTGCTCCCGCTGCTGCCGAAAAGTCTCCATACAGGTGCTGCCTCTACAGGCTGGCACCCTTGAAAGCTGCACGTATGCGACTTCAATTAACACCAGTATTAAATGTACAGTATTACACTGTATTAATCAAGCCTTGTTTCCTTGCTAATAGTTTATCTGTTCTTGCATATTGACATAGAACTTGAACCTTATTGCATGTACATGTACTGGTACAATGGAATCCTTAATTACAGAAAGTTAGGATAGTTATGATCGGGTGTGAATGAGGAATGTTGAATGGTATTGAATAGTTTGACTTTTGTGAAGGCAAATCCATGAGAATATTTTGTGCTCTAATCCTGCATTTAACATGATAAATCAAGTTAAAATAAGTTCCCAGATGCTTCCCTAGTTAATCTACTGTTCTTATCATAGTTTACTACAGTAAGCAACACTAGATCATAACCTTATCGTGTGGTTTGGTAAGCCTTCAAACTAATTTTCTCGAAACACATAATTACAATACACTGTATAATAGCAGAATAACAATAACATCTTTTAACTGGATTTGATTGCTTTCAGAGTTCTTTTATAAGGATTGTGCCTTTGTTTCTAAGGTTAACACTGTCCTTTCATTACAGAAGTATCATGAGGTCCAAGCAAATAAACACACATGCACATATAAGTGACAAGTAATAGGTTTATTCCATGCTGAAAAGAGAAGAGAGAAAACACAACGTTTCAGCTGTGAAGCCTTCTTCAGGTGTGCAGGTGTGCCTGCTTCTTTAGCACACCTGAAGAAGGCTTCACAGCCGAAACGTGTTTCTCTCTTCTCTTTTCAGCATGGAATAAACCTATTACTTGTTCCTTTGAAGACTACACATGCTGACACAGCTATCCACCTGAACTACTTGCACATATAAGTGTTTGCAAGCCTGTATCTATATATTCCTGGTAATATACTTCTATTTATGTAGTAAGAAAGGAATCAGAAGAACTGTTTATAAAGTATTCTTGGTAAAACTCATCAAATCATCTCACTTTTAAATAACTTAAAAAAGTTGCCTGATCACTTTCTTCTTGCTCCTCTTTTGATAAAGAGGTATTGTTGTTTTTTTTAGGATAATGAAATCATTGTGAGAAAGATGTTTTAAAGAATTCTACAGGATATTTTAGCAAGTTAGCGAGATAACACTAGTAAGGACCCTGATAATTAGATACTAGTTATTTTTGTTTGGAAGTGTATCTTAGCATTTCATAGAACAGCACAGCATGGCATAGAAAGTGATGCATTTGTATCACTATATTACGAATATTCTTTCAAAAACATCATCAATTTTTCTATATTAAACTATAATAAAAATTCTATAATAAAATCAGTATAAAATTAACACGGATTTATTGTTTATTAGATTTAATGTCTGCTAAAGACTTATAATTATTAATTATAAAAGACCATGTTATGGCAATTAGAATTTCGAACGTAGTGGAGTATAAGTGGCTCAGCACTGGGAATACACGTTCTTTGATGGGCTGGAAAAGTCCCGTACATCACTGTGTAGGGTCAATAGGTGTATGACTGTGTAAGAGAGGTTGGACAAACCTGGGGTCAAAGGTCATGGGCATGAGCAGAAATGTACAGATAAAATTGCCAATTCTAATTTGGGTGGGTATAAAATTACCACTACTACTACTACTACTACTACTACTAACCAGGCAGCACAGTAGTACAGTGGTTAGCATTGCTACCTTACAGCACTGGGGCCCTGGGCTTGATTTTGGACTCAGGATGCCATCTGTGAAGAAATTGTCTTTTCTCCCAGGGTTTCCTCTGGGTGCTCCGGTTTCCTCCCCTGGTCCAAAAATATACTGGTTGGCTGATTGGCTTCTGAGAAAAGATTAGCTCTAGTGTGTGCTTCAGTGTCTGTATCTGCCCTGCGATTAAGTGGCTTCTTGTCCAGGGTGTCACCTTCCTTGTGCCCATTGCTTCCAGGGATACAAACATCAGTATCATCTTTATCATTGCCACTACTAAATTAAACACAATGTACCTCACAACTGGCAGCCCACTAAAGCTCAACAGCTGTGAGCCTGGTCAGTACCTGGATGGGAGACCTCCTGGGAAAGCTAAGGTTGCTGCTGGAAGAAGTATAAGTGGGGCCAGCAGGGGGTGCTCACCCTGCAGTCTATGTGAGTCCTAATGCCCCAGTATTGTGATGGGGACACTATACTTTAAAAAGGCACTGTCCTTCGGATGAGACATAAAACCGAGGTCCTGACTCTCTGTGGTCATTTAAAATCCCAGGGCGTTTCTCGAAAAGAGTATAGGTGTTACCCCAGCATCCTGGCCAAATTTCCCATTGGCCCTTACCAGTCATGGCCTCCTAAGAATCCCCATCTTTGAATTGGCTTCATTACTCCGCTCTCCTCCCACTAAATAGCTGGAGTGTGGTGAGTGTTCTGTGTACACTTTGGCTTCACATTGGTGGTGGTGGACGAGAGTCCCCAATACCTGGAAAGAGCTTTGAGTGGAGTGTCCAGAAAAGCACTATAAAAGTGTAAGGAATTATTATTATTATTATTATTGACCTTTTCAAAGTACTGTGTTAACGGTAATAACTTGCAATCCATCATCTACTGACTCTTCATAAATCGATAACTGCTGTTCATTGCAAGTATGAATGAATAGAATGTGATCTGTTATCTCGGTGTGTTGTAATATCTCTTTGTGTGTCCACACAGGAGTCCTACACTTTGATCAGACTTAGGGTTTGTGGCTCAGTCACAGTGTCCCCCACTTCCCTCCATTCCCAGAAAGGGGGTACAGCTGGCCGTCCTCGGGAAACTGAACGGCCGGACCGCACTCTGTATCACTTACAAATCTACACAATTCCCTCAGATAGGTGTGCAACATAGGGAAGCTAGCATTATGCTATTAGTAAAATACCATTTTATTTTTATTTGTATCACTCAGTTCAAATTGAAAGAGACGACAATGCGAGGCCATTTACCAGATTCAATATTTGTTGGGCCGGATTTTTTTTAATTATTTTGAACCGTGAGCCGAGCCATAGAATGGAATGTGTGGGGTAAATTGAATGTGTAGTCCTTGCTTCATAGGACTGCAGACTTGTGCTGTAGCCCAGCACTACAATGGAATTATTGAGTGTGGCGGGTCTTCAGATATAGCAGGCAGTGTTAAGAAGCTGGGGAAATCCAAATTAACTGCTTCTGCATCAGAAAACTTAATGTCTCTCTTCTCAATGGAGAACACAATTTCCCCTTCTAGCTTCTTTGCCTCCTTATTCCACAGAAGACGTTTTGTAGTGTTACCTTCCTCAGTTTTGTATTTATTGATTTTAATCATACAAAAATGAAGTTTATTTTTCCTCACAGTTCAGTGACATGAAGGTATGAAAAAATAAAACCGAAGCCCTCCAGCACCTCTGTGGGCTGTGGGTGTTCCGGCCCGGGTATAATGGTTACTGTTGTAACAACATAAGGTGTTTGCATTGCAAGTGAGAGGATGCGATTTAGCCAACAATAAAGTTGTTTTCCTTTCTCTTTCCTCAGCCGAGCAGCTGTTGTATTATAACCCCCGCGTGTACAACTGCTCCTTGCCTGAAGTCTTTCGCCACGAACTGCCCAGAATGAGCTGCATTTGCGAGGGCTCTGTAAAGCCCTGGGTGCAGGGAAGGACGATGGGGAAACTGCTGTCAGCTCAGGGAGAAACCTTCCTCAGCCTTGCCAAGTCTCGCTTCTTTGTGGATGGTGAGAGTGGTTTTCTTTTAAAACCACCAAGACTGTACAAAAAGATCTGTGATGAAACACCCACTACAATCTGACATATCAGCTGTCCTTATCAAAGGTTCTGTACCAGGATATGCATTTGGAATCTTTTTCCTGGAATTGAGCATTTGTTTGGTCACGTAGGTTTCCCATTATTCTGGAGCTGGTTAAAGTTCAGAAACCTTCCTGGACAGCACTGATTTTCATTCTGCACTGAGGAGAAGAGTCGGATAAAAACAGTCGACTCCGACTCTCGAAACGTCCAGAAATACATTCACATTTAAAGATGTTGAAATACTCCATGGTAGTTATGCTTACGTTCCAGTGATTTGCAATTCACCAGTGTGGACAAGTGGCCCCTTTGAACTTATTCAGATTTAATGTGTTGTCTTAGCGATGTATTACAGTCTTCTGTCCTTGCAGTCGTCTGTTGCCAGGCCACTGCCAAATGCATATTCATTTTTAGCACGTATTCTCTTCTTTATGGAAGTCTGGAGGCAACCCAAGTAAATGCACTTTTAAGTCCTAAAAACAAGCTAGCTAAATTCCCTTTGAATTCCTGTGCTCTCACATTAAAAGTGTGGCTTGGCTGTCTTGAGAAGCATGACAGAGACTTCCATCACCTTTCACAGGCCAGAAAATTGCCCAGATTTTGGTCCTATTAAAAACATAGCTCAGTCCTGCACACCTTACTGTCATCACAACCTCTGCTGCAATTGTTATTGTAAAGATTGCAAATCCTGTAAAGCAATGCGACTGCAAGATGCTACAGATATTTCAGAACCAGTGAGATACTGTACATGCAACTTCCTGGTCATAGTTTTTACTCTTTACAGCATGATGACGGGCTTTGCTTATATTTTGGCCAGTGGTTGCATGTACAGGTTTGCAAAAGGCCGCACATTGTTAAGAGCCAAACATGAAAATGACAAAAGAAGAATGAGACAAATTACATTTCTTCATCCCAGACAAACATTAAAAATAAAATGCAGACAGCGAAAAGGGAAAACAATTTGGTCTTGACTTTATTCAAAGCTATCCATTACATGGTACAATGAGTTTATATAATGGTATATTAGCCACCAATATAATACATAAACTGAAACAAACTTTTCAGATTTGGCAAAAAACAATCTTAGTTTGATCATTTTTAACTAAGCTTAGTTAAAAATCAATTTCAGATTAGATGCAATAATAATATCAGAATGGAAAAATATTTAAACCATACAGTATATGTGTCTGTTTTCATAATCTTGCAATAACATAAAACATCACATTCGATAGTATATCACCAGCAATAAACTGCAAAGTGTGTAATATTGCTAGAAGCAGAATACATCCCAAGAAAACAAGACCTAGGTCCAAAATAATCATTTAACAGAGTTCGCATAGTTTTGAGATGAAAAATCCACTCCACCTACAGTGAATCATCCATCAGTCTTCTAACCACTTTATCCACTATAAAGTCACTGGGGAGCCAGAGCCTATCCCAGCAAGCAAAGGGGAAGAAGGCAGGATACACACTGGACAGGATGCCAGGACATCACAGTGCATACAGAGACAAAAACACACAGCACTTACCCAAGAGTCCATTTTCCCAAAAGCCAATTAACCCAACTAGTCTGTTGTTTTTGGACTGTGGGACCAAAAACTGGAGCACCCAGAGGAAACCCCTGCAAACACGGGGAGAACATACAAACTGCACATTTGTAGTTCACATCTGTAGGGCAGAAACACATGTTGCGCTTCTAAAACTGTCTTGCTACAAGGGCTTTCCAATCACTACCAGTAGCTCTTTTATGTTGTTCTGTTGTGATTGTTATTAAAACATAAAAAGTTCTGAAAGAACTCAATTGGAAAACAAAGCACTGAAAACCGTTTAGTAAGGGGAAATGTTTCATTATACAATGTGAAAATGGCAGTAAAATTAAATTCCAGACCGGTAAGAGCTTTTTTTTTACTTTTCACAGAGTGTTTCCTTTCTCTTTAAACCAAGAAAGAGCCCTGTCTGGAGAGCCATTGTAGATGCTGTTAAATGCCTTATATTTCTACTTTGTTGACATACTTGAGGGTTGTCTTTTACAGACATCTACACTGGCTGGGCTGCTCAAGTTTTAAAGACTACTCTGTTGACGGAAACCTGGCAACGAAAAGAGCATGAACTGCCTTCAAACTGCTCCCTTCCTGAACACGTTTTAAATATCAAAAGAATTAAACTGCCGGGACCTGTGGAGTTCTGCTCTCACTTTGATCATGCCAAGTGGTGTGTATCCCAGGAGGATGGAGACCAGTGGATCTGCACTGGAGATCTAAACAGAGAGGACTGCCAGCAGTGGAAAAGTGGAGGACTTATTTGCTCACAAAACCCTGTTATCTACCACGCTTTCAGGGGGGCTGTGTCCTGGTTTGTTAGGTGCAGAGACATGTTTAAACTGTAAGAGGGGGAATGTTTGACCCTGTTGTTGCAATTCAGTTACGCTGACTCTTTCTGTATCTATTTGTTGCAGATGCAGAGCAGTGTTAATTGCGCTCAGGTTTAGCAAATGCTGTTTGATATTTTGAAGCTAATGTTTGCTGAAAAGCAAGAAAAAAAGTTGCTCAAATGCAAATGTGCTTCTTTCCAGAACAACTAAAATGTATAGGTTTAAACATGGGTTGATGGCTAACACAAAAGAAGAAACACCCAACGACTGCAATTATCAATCCATTCATCTATTATCAGAAAGTAGCTTTTTTTCCTGTGAAGTGTAGTGGCAAAGCTCTTCATTTAAAATAAGAGGACACTGGTTGTAAATGTCAATCAGAATTACGTTGCGCAAATGTTTATTCTTTTTAGGTTTGGTTGGGTTACCACCAGCAGTTCTGTGAAATCTTTCCTCATTTTGTGCTTTTGTCTTCTGTTGTGCGAATCCCATCTACAGCCAATAAATGATGGTGCTCGCAGCTCTGAATATATTAAGATTAGTGGAATTCCTGGTCTACCAGCACTCTTTTGTTGTGTGCATCTAATCTATAATCAATAAGTTAAGATAACAGCATATTATTTGCTGAGGTACGCAGATATTCCTGACTTCCATTGTTGGTGGAGCTGGGTCATATTTGCCTGGGAAAAAATGTGCACAACATGATTTCTTCTAAAAAAAACGTTTCTACTAGCATCTTGTGCTGTGTTCCTCAAATGTCTTATTTTTCCTGTTGGCACTGTTTTTCTTCCCGTTTTCTTCTACCACCTTACAGTGTGCTCACAAATTATTGTCACCCTTAATGAAGAACAAAAAACCCCATATAAAATAAACAGCACAGATAATGACTTATATTTTATATACCCCAAAACTGGGTAAACTAGTGAAAAACATTGATTTTGTTTTCTCTCAAACATTTCTTAGTTGATTTTTAAATGGTGTGTTTAGGATCACTGTCATGCTGGGAGGTCCACCAGAGACCAAATCATGCTGTAGCTTTCTGGCATAGGCAGCCAGATTTTTGCCCAGAATATCCTGATATTTAGTAGAGATCATGATACCTTTGTCCTTAACAAGGGCAGTGGCATCACAACCACCCCACAACATCAATGTTCCACCCCCATATTTCACAGTGAATATATGTTTTTTGTGTGAGTATGCATCCCTCTCCAACACCAAACGTACTGGTGGTGTGAGTGGCCACACACTTCAATTTTGGTCTCACCTGACCATAGCACCGGGTTCTAGTCAAAGTCCCAATGGCATTTGGCAAACTCCAGACACTTCAGTTTGTTTCTTGTTATCAATTCATATTTTATCATATTGGGTAGCTAATGTCCTCTCTTTGCTAGTTAGTGGCTGTGTTTCTGCATTGGGTAGCAACGGGTAACTGTTCTCAGGCGGAAGATGTAAACAGCTTAATGTTCGTGTTAAATAATTTTTTTAAATTAAAATTCATTCTATACAGCAATCGCATATTTGAGTACCGTTTCATAAAACTTTCATGCTTAAAATGTTTAGGGAGAAATGGAAGACTGGTGTGTATTTTTTCATTAAACTACCAAGACCAGCCATACACAGTACAGTTTACATACATACAGTAATGTTTATGTTCCTAAATTAATATTGTTTATGACCTTCAGATGCGTTATGCTCCTCTTCTTTTTATGCTCAGCTACTAAAATTTCCCTTTAGTGGTAAAATCCATATAAATATTCAAAACTAAGCGGATTAAAATGTGCACAGTAAAGACATTAAATGATTAAATCTTTGCACTACCAACCAATGCACCACGAGTGCCCCTGTCGGTCATTTTGGCCAGCCAATCACTTACCGCGGTGCCCTCCGGTGCCCTGCGGTGGCTTGTGGGTAGGTTACTGTACCGCGGGTTTTTACCGCGCATTTTGAATGGCTGCATCTGTATTACAGTCTTCTGTCCTTGCAGTCGTCTGTTGCCAGGCCACTGCCAAATGCATATTCATTTTTAGCACGTATTCTCTTCTTTATGGAAGTGTGGAGGCAACCCAAGTAAATGCACTTTTAAGTCCAAAAAACAAGCTAGCTAAATTCCCTTTGAATTCCTGTGCTCTCACATTAAAAGTGTGGCTTGGTTGTCTTGAGAAGCATGACAGAGACTTCCATCACCTTTCACAGGCCACAAAATTGCCCAGATTTTGGTCCTATTAAAAACATAGCTCAGTCCTGCACACCTTACTGTCATCACAACCTCTGCTGCAATTGTTATTGTAAAGATTGCAAATCCTGTAAAGCAATGCGACTGCAAGATGCTACAGATATTTCAGAACCAGTGAGATACTGTACATGCAACTTCCTGGTCATAGTTTTTACTCTTTACAGCATGATGACGGGCTTTGTTTATATTTTGGCCAGTGGTTGCATGTACAGGTTTGCAAAAGGCCGCACATTGTTAAGAGCCAAACATGAAAATGACAAAAGAAGAACGAGACAAATTGCATTTTTTCATCCCAGACAAACATTAAAAATAAAATGCAGACAGCGAAAAGGGAAAACAATTTGGTCTTGACTTTATTCAAAGCTATCCATTACATGGTACAATGAGTTTATATAATGGTATATTAGCCACCAATATAATACATAAACTGAAACAAACTTTTCAGATTTGGCAAAAAACAATCTTAGTTTGATCATTTTTAACTAAGCTTAGTTAAAAATCAATTTCAGATTAGATGCAATAATAATATCAGAATGGAAAAATATTTAAACCATACAGTATATGTGTCTGTTTTCATAATCTTGCAATAACATAAAACATCACATTCGATAGTATATCACCAGCAATAAACTGCAAAGTGTGTAATATTGCTAGAAGCAGAATACATCCCAAGAAAACAAGACCTAGGTCCAAAATAATCATTTAACAGAGTTCGCATAGTTTTGAGATGAAAAATCCACTCCACCTACAGTGAATCATCCATCAGTCTTCTAACCACTTTATCCACTATAAAGTCACTGGGGAGCCAGAGCCTATCCCAGCAAGCAAAGGGGAAGAAGGCAGGATACACACTGGACAGGATGCCAGGACATCACAGTGCATACAGAGACAAAAACACACAGCACTTACCCAAGAGTCCATTTTCCCAAAAGCCAATTAACCCAACTAGTCTGTTGTTTTTGGACTGTGGGACCAAAAACTGGAGCACCCAGAGGAAACCCCTGCAAACACGGGGAGAACATACAAACTGCACATTTGTAGTTCACATCTGTAGGGCAGAAACACATGTTGCGCTTCTAAAACTGTCTTGCTACAAGGGCTTTCCAATCACTACCAGTAGCTCTTTTATGTTGTTCTGTTGTGATTGTTATTAAAACATAAAAAGTTCTGAAAGAACTCAATTGGAAAACAAAGCACTGAAAACCGTTTAGTAAGGGGAAATGTTTCATTATACAATGTGAAAATGGCAGTAAAATTAAATTCCAGACCGGTAAGAGCTTTTTTTTTACTTTTCACAGAGTGTTTCCTTTCTCTTTAAACCAAGAAAGAGCCCTGTCTGGAGAGCCATTGTAGATGCTGTTAAATGCCTTATATTTCTACTTTGTTGACATACTTGAGGGTTGTCTTTTACAGACATCTACACTGGCTGGGCTGCTCAAGTTTTAAAGACTACTCTGTTGACGGAAACCTGGCAACGAAAAGAGCATGAACTGCCTTCAAACTGCTCCCTTCCTGAACACGTTTTAAATATCAAAAGAATTAAACTGCCGGGACCTGTGGAGTTCTGCTCTCACTTTGATCATGCCAAGTGGTGTGTATCCCAGAAGGATGGAGACCAGTGGATCTGCACTGGAGATCTAAACAGAGAGGACTGCCAGCAGTGGAAAAGTGGAGGACTTATTTGCTCACAAAACCCTGTTATCTACCACGCTTTCAGGGGGGCTGTGTCCTGGTTTGTTAGGTGCAGAGACATGTTTAAACTGTAAGAGGGGGAATGTTTGACCCTGTTGTTGCAATTCAGTTACGCTGACTCTTTCTGTATCTATTTGTTGCAGATGCAGAGCAGTGTTAATTGCGCTCAGGTTTAGCAAATGCCGCTTGATATTTTGAAGCTAATGTTTGCTGAAAAGCAAGAAAAAAAGTTGCTCAAATGCAAATGTGCTTCTTTCCAGAACAACTAAAATGTATAGGTTTAAACATGGGTTGATGGCTAACACAAAAGAAGAAACACCCAACGACTGCAATTATCAATCCATTCATCTATTATCAGAAAGTAGCTTTTTTTCCTGTGAAGTGTAGTGGCAAAGCTCTTCATTTAAAATAAGAGGACACTGGTTGTAAATGTCAATCAGGATTACGTTGCGCAAATGTTTTTTCTTTATAGGTTTGGTTGGGTTACCACCAGCAGTTCTGTGAAATCTTTCCTCATTTTGTGCTTTTATCTTCTGTTGTGCGAATCCCATCTACAGCCAATAAATGATGGTGCTCGCAGCTCTGAATATATTAAGATTAGTGGAATTCCTGGTCTACCAGCACTCTTTTGTTGTGTGCATCTAATCTATAATCAATAAGTTAAGATAACAGCATATTATTTGCTGAGGTACGCAGATATTCCTGACTTCCATTGTTGGTGGAGCTGGGTCATATTTGCCTGGGAAAAAATGTGCACAACATGATTTCTTCTAAAAAAACGTTTCTACTAGCATCTTGTGCTGTGTTCCTCAAATGTCTTATTTTTCCTGTTGGCACTGTTTTTCTTCCCGTTTTCTTCTACCACCTTACAGTGCGCTCACAAATTATTGTCACCCTTAATGAAGAACAAAAAACCCCATATAAAATAAACAGCACAGATACTGGGTAAACTAGTGAAAAACACTGATTTTATTTTCTCTCAAACATTTCTTAGTTGATTTTTAAATGGTGTGTTTAGGATCATTGTCATGCTGGGAGGTCCACCAGAGACCAAATCATGCTGTAGCTTTTTGGCATAGGCAGCCAGATTTTTGCCCAGAATATCCTGATATTTAGTAGAGATCATGATACCTTTGTCCTTAACAAGGGCCCCAGTGGCATCACAACCACCCCACAACATCAATGTTCCACCCCCATATTTCACAGTGAATATACGTTTTTTTGTGTGAGTATGCATCCCTCTCCAACGCCAAACGTACTGGTGGTGTGAGTGGCCACACACTTCAATTTTGGTCTCACCTGACCATAGCACCGGGTTCTAGTCAAAGTCCCAATGGATTTGGCAAACTCCAGACACTTCAGTTTGTTTCTTGTTATCAATTCCTTCTGGCAACCCTTCCAAACAGCTTTTTGGCATGGATGTACCATCTAATTATTGATTTGGAGACTCAAGGACTCCAAGATGCAACCAGACTCTGCAGTTCTCCAGCTGTGACCCTTGGATTCTTTACCATTTGTGAAGATCAATACTAATTTGTCTCTTAATTTGTCACTTCTTTGCCTTTCCCCATGGTGGTGGATGGCCAAAGTTTTTATTATGAGTGTTTACCTCTTTTTATACCCTGGTGAAACAGCAAGTCCAGAAAATGTTCCTTTTGACTGAGTTATATTTAAAAAACCATAAATTCATTTCAGATTTTATTTTGTTCAGTTTTCTTAAAGAAAAGTGGGGGATCTGATAATTCTGACATTAATGTTTCTGAAAAAAACATGTATTACTCATTTTCAACATTTGTTTTGAAATAATTCCCATTGTCTGGGCATAAGATAGACTCATTATCTGTGCTGTGTATTTTATACAGCTTGTTTTGTTCAACTTTATCAAGGGTGCCAATAATTCTTGAGCCCACTATACCTGCTTAGATAAATAGAATCACTATTACACACAAAGAAAAACACTCAAAACACTAACTTCTGTTCTTGGAAGTATAGTGTTCAGTCCAATTTTAATGCATCACTGATATTTGAAGAAAGTGAAAACCGCTTTGCACTGTTTGGAGATGATTGCTAAGATCATCCAGGTGGATGCTGCACATTGGTGGTGGCGGAGGGGAGTCCCCATTACCTGTAAAGTGCAATATAAGTGTAAGCAATTAATTACTGAGCTTAATTTTGTGGGTCTGTATAAACAAAATTGCAAGTAGGATCAGATTTCAAATATTGGTCTGACAAAGTGTAAACCCAGAAAAAACTCCCCTTATGCAAAACTGGGTGAAGGGACTTATACCTTGATCACAACTGCTTCCTCAATGTGCGGTTTTAAACTTTCAATTTTGATAAAGTTCTAGCCCAGGAATGTTAAAAGGTTACAAGCGAGAGAAAGATATTCTGCCCATCTTTTCTGTTTGGTTGATAGTAACTATTGATAAAAGATTCTTTGTAGCAACGAGTCCACATTCTCAGTTCTTTTCAGGATTTTGAATACTCAAGTCTCCACATCTTCAATCCTCCAGCCAAAAGTGATAAAGTTGTTTTAACCTCTCAGTTTACAACACAATACTGTACCTTTCAATGTGGGAGTTATTCTGGTTTCTCTTCCTTAGACTGTTTCCAATGTCAATTATTGTAATGCTCTTTTAATATAAGGACTCCTACATTTTATCTTTAGCTTTCCAATATGCCCATTTCTAATATACAATGAAGTCATTGTTCTCTGTATTAAAAAACAATATGAATACAAGCTAATAAAGGAAGACTGAAATAGCGGTTTGAGACAAGCCAGCCTCTTCAGACCTCATTAGGCCCCAGCATATGGACAAGCCACAACAGAAAGGAAATTCTGCAGAAAAAATTTAAGTCACAAGCTGCCCCACCACCACCAACAACAACAAAATCCTCCCATAGAACTATTTATAAACTGTACCAAACCTAGGCTAATTGACACCATGTGAGAATGTGCCTCTCACCCTTCACTAATTTGCTAATTCACCCCCACGTGGGTCTATGTACACATGATTGAGGCCTGAACCCCCTCAGCTGAAACTAGTGCATCAACACTGCTGACCCACCACACTGTTGTATTTGAGAGCTTCCTTAAATAGAGGTGAAATGTGCTCTCACTGTCCTATTCAAATTCTTTGGTTCCTGAAATGAATAGTAGCACAGATGTAAAGAAAGAACAATTGGATACAGCAATCGCTCAGCAGGTCTTTTTAAGCCTATGTGAGTTGCATTGATCGGGCAAAATCACTGTCCATGCTCATATGTCCTCGCATGTTGGGAGTTAGGACACAGAATTTTTATTTTTATTGAATTAAAACCCTGTTGTGGTGAAAGAACATCAAGACTGTTATAAAATGAACACTCATTGATATGTTATTTTGTTTCACAAATGTAGTAATAGCACTTTGTGATGATATTATTTTAAACTGCTTTAATGATGTCAAAATAATCAAAGTACCTAACTGAGAAATTCTGCTCTAGATCATAGTCTGATTTACAGTGTCCTTTCACGTATCTTATACTGGATATACCGGAAAATCAGAACTGCAAATAGTTCTTTGTCTTTCAAGGTCAATTGCAAAATGCCTTTTTTGGCATTCTGTGCATTCTTTTAGGCAAGTTTTGGTCTGGCAACACTTTCGGATTTCGTGGCCTGAATTGGAGAAGTGAACTGAAGTAGCTGCCTGTATTGTCTCTCCTTAGTCTTGAAAGACTAAAAGCTGCTTCAAGGCCACACTCATGGTAAGTGTCTGTTTTTCTTTCATTAGTTTTGAAAATTGAATTAGAATGTTCCGTGATTGAATTTAGTCACACAAGAAGTATCGTTCACAAGCCGTGTTCACTCACCCTCTGCAGTACGAGTTGGGGATTGTCTTGCTTAAGTTGGCATCTGGGCTCCTAACTTTAGACTTTAGTTATGTAGCCTTTGAGTCCCTTATTACTCCATCATTATTGCATTGTTATTTTTGCAGCTATTAACATCAAGCCTACATTTCATTTTCTACCATTGTGGTAGTTCTGGACTTAAAAACTAGAAAATGACTATGGGATGCCTTTATTGGAAATCTCTCAAGAATTCACATACACTTTTACCTTTGTTTGTTGGGAATGAAAGCATAATAGAAAATGCTGAATGTCCATTTAATGACTGATCGCATAGCACTACATCCATATTGCACTACAATAAATTACACATTAATCCAAGAAAGAACTGCACTGTAACTTATAGACCATAAATAGACTTAAATAGACCATAAATGCTGTGTATGAAGTAAAGTGTGAACTGAAATGTCTTTCTTCACCAAATATTACTGTCTTGTGTGCCAGCCTTAAGCATGAGATACAGTACAAGCTGGAAAGGTTTGACTCAACATGAATACATTTGTTACTACATGCAAATTTGTCTTGAAAGTTAAGACTTGAAAGTCTAGGTTTGAAAAAATGATGGGCATTTTATAATGAAGGAAAACAGTTTGGTACTGATTTATTATTGCATTTTTCTGTAAAATTCGATGGTTTGATTGTAGACAATTGAGAAGGACAAACCAGATTTCTTGAGCCCTTGTTTCCATTAGGATGCCGTTTGGATGCTGCTGTTCTGGCCGCTGATGATATCTGTATACTGTGGGCTCACTGCTGGTGCAGCTGTGTCCTGCAGGAACGAGCAGGGGGAGTCTGTGGACTGGTGAGTGGTTTTCTGCCTTTACTAATTAGCCAGTATACATGCAACAGCAAAGAGGTGTAAATTGTAATAAACAGTAGATGGACACATTCTTTCATTGCGTGTATTAAACATTACAATTTAGAATAAATAAAAGCTGAAAAAAGAGAACCAGCTTAAAGCATGTGTGTCCAACTATAGTTCTGGATGCCATGATCCAGCAGATCTCGGGTTGCTTTGGCCGTGTCTCAATATGCAAGGGCTTAGGGTGTTTCATTTCTAAATTTGTCACAAGGATGCTCACCAGCACCGCCAATGCGGACTTCTCTGAAGGGAATTACCCCCAATTGCTCGCGGAATGGTGACGTTCCACATTCTAACGTATCAAGGCGGAGAGAAGTTGCCATGGAGAATAAAATATTCATGTATTAGCAAAATGGAACTTTTTTTAAGTTTTAGAACTCATAATATTGTAACGCATACGGCCACCATTGGTTGTGAGAGCCGGCTTACCAGCGCGGTGACGTCACCGCCCTTCCCTGTGAATAGCAGGGACCGCAGCCGCCGGGCTGATGGGAGATTTCCCTTTAGTTCAGCTGGCTGGGTCCCTGTTGAGTGACGCCGGAGGCCCGGGTTCCAGTCCCCGATGGTGGGGGTTCGACCTGAGGCGGCAGAGGAGTGGGCCCATACCCACGTGAACTCCGGAGCGCTACAATTTTTTTGAAAAACTTCATTAGGCTACTTTAGATTCAAACTGTATGTATTCTACGTACAAAGTTTTGACATAAAGCTTTTATTTCGTCACCCCCATTTCGACTGATGTATATTTATTCATTTACCTGCTTTGTATTTTGTACACGGAGTATTTATTTCGTATTTAATAGTACAAGCTTTGAGGTATAGCCAAGTTTACCTTATTTAGTTGAATGAAAGCGTTATGTTCCTCGTACTGTCATTTTTGTACTGGGACAGACGAAATGAAATGTATTTAATGGTACACAGCTTGGAATAAGCAGCGATATTGCCAGTGATTCCTTAGTTTACTTCGCCTGTTATGAATCGAGGTTAAGTTTTCAACATGAATGAACACAGTGTCGAGATAAAATTCAATTTAATCAAACTGGAAGCGGACAACGAAAAAATTAACAGCCGACTTGGATTTCGACCCTCCTGAGCCGTGTGACAAAACAGTGACATCACGCGAGGGTGCTTTTGACCTTTTTGTACTAGTGCGCCCTTTAATACTGGCGCACTTGAAGTCCACACTTGCGCTACATCACAGAAGTGCGGACTTGTAGAAATGGCTTAGGGCGCAGGTCGAGAACTGGGACATGGCTTTTATCTCTGAAGCACCCAGAGATTTGGGGAAGGACATTAAACCGTTGTGGCTAAGCAAATAATTAGATTAATTGGGTAGGTAAGAGCCGAGTTGGAATTGAAGATTCGTTTAACTGGTGAATAATTGAATACTGGAGTCACACCTGAAGAAGGTTCCACGGCCGAAACGTTGTTCTCTTTCTTCTTTTTTTCAGCATGGAATAAACCTATTACTTGTTCCTTTGCAGCCTACGCATGCTGACGCAGCTACCCACCTGAACTATCAATGTAACATTACTTTTTCACAACAATTTTATTATCAGAGAACAGATTATTCAATCAGAAATAGTTCCAGTTGCTCTTTGATTGTTGTACTGTCTTTTGATTTTTTGAATCTTAATTTATGCATTTGTACACTTACGTTTTAAGTTGCTTTAAAAATAATGAGGTAGTGAACACCCCACCTACCTTGACAGGTAACAAACTCTTTGTTTTGTTTTTCTCACATAAAAATGTAGGAGAAAAATGTTTGACACTTCCAATTTTTGTTTAACCTGTTATTAACATTGACACATTTAGCCAATTTCTGCCTGGAATTTCCTCCTCCTTAAACATTTGTTATATCTCTGCAGCAGAACATAGCAGGAGCCTGGTTCAGGTCTTAAATTGAAGGTAACCCCCTTGGCTTTGAGTGTGAACAGTCAAATTTCTAATATTTCTTAATGTGTCCACTCAGCAGACAAACATATGAAAAAAAAACAGCAGGCGAAAATGTTTTTTTGGTCTTCAGAGGTCAGATTTTTCAACTATATGCATGTCAAGGGCCTGGGAATGATTTGAAAACCTTGTTCTAGGTGACTGCTAGCTTGGATACAAATTTGGGAAAAATTGATCAATTAGAAAAAATTCTACATCATGTTTTGTGAAGACTGAACCTGGAATGAAATTTCACGCCTATAATAAAAAATCATAAAAATATTGAAAATAAGAATAATAACCATTGCAATTGCTATAAAAACCATTAGACACTGCTAGAGAGCCTTTATCTGCTGTTATGCAATGGAACAAAACCTCAGAGTTGCCTTCTGGTGTGAAAAAAAGGAGCACTGATAAGAAACTGATTGATTACCCCTTCTGAGTCAATGATTGACAGCTAAAAGGCAGGCGGAATGCAGCTGGAGGCTTCTAGAGGAAGTCTTACCCCCTAAGGGCTCTGAATGGCTGAAAATACAATGAATGACAGTGGTTTTTACCAATCAGATCGCCTTAGTTCTAGCGGTCGTTCTTCAAACATTTACTATGAAGTCAATAACCTTCAAGAGTTAAACTGGAGATAAACTAGTCTGGGTTATTTTGGATATATATCATGCTTCAGAATAAGATAAAAACATGGAATATATATACTGTATATATATTCGCTGGTTTTTGCTTTTGCGGTTTTGTTGGTAAAAATGTATGATATTGACATGCTGTGCTAGCCGGGTGTTTTTATTGGGATTCTGCTAGTTCATTAATTTATTGGTTTATTGCATAACAGTGTCATATCTGTGGAAACAAACTTTATGGTTTTGTTGTGATGATATTGGAGAATACGTGCATGTGAGAAAATTTGTGGAGCAGTTAAAAAAAATGTCGTTTATCTTGCGTTTATCTTAAAAATAAAAAGTGTCATCTGGGGGGACAGGCGTGGTCACCAGTGACCACGATCCGGGCAAACAGGTTTTTTCAATTTTTTTATTGATATCACATTACGTTATAAATTATAGAGCTTAACTTTCTGTATGCATCATATGAAAAAAAATGACAGAAAACCTCTACAACATGTTCATTGACATAACGATGTACTATTCAGTACTGGAATTTATTTTTTTGTTTAGATATTTTTTCTATTTATAGAACACTGCATTAATAATTATTGAACTTAATTTTCTATGTGTGCTTCATATGAAAGAAACTGACCGAAATAACATCATATGTTCACTGACATATTGATGTACTGTACACATGTATGCATAGCCCGTGGGGTGTGATTAATGGGCATTTCGACTTATGTAAATTTCTAGTTACATAAGGGTTTCTGGAACGGAACTATTATGTAACTCGAGGTTTGTCTGTACATTTTTGTCTCTATCCTTAAGCTCTAGAATGTTACTGTGAAATTAAGACATTTGGGTCTTCAATTCATAGACTGAAATAGACACCTGTTGCAAAAAAACTGACCTAGGACCTCAAGCACTTAACTACCACTATGTGCTCAAGTTGCCTTTTCTCACAAAAACTCTGAAATGGACAATGCGATTTAATTCTAATTGCATCTTGTATCTAATGAGCTCTCTGAACCTCTTCAGTTGGAGTTTGGATCCACAGTACAGAAACTACCATTGTTAAGTAAGTTAATGATTTTCCAGTGGCTTCTGGATCACTTAATGTGCTTTTTATTCAACTAAAATGCTGCTGGTGTCAATCACAGTCCCACACTGGATCACATGGAAACTTATCTTGGGATATCTGGCACATCCCTTCCTTGGTTTAGCTCTTATTTATCAATACCACAACCAGAAACAAATTCATCAATCCTAGTTAAAAGTGATGTTATTGCACTAACCCGAGGTATTACATAGAGATTCTTACTGGAAACTTAACTATTTAATATTTATATACTGCTCTCGGGCAAAGTTTTTACCATTATGGGCTTGGGTTTCACTGCTATCCTGCTGACAGATTAATTTGAAAATCAAATTGGATTACTACTATTCTGGTTTCTGTACTTTACAGGTGTCTGTCTGAAATTAAGATATAGATACAAAAGAAACATTTCTGAAAGCAAACCGTGACAAGACTGATATTAGCTCAATGGCTGAAAAATTAGTGCTATAATATTGATATGTGCCGTTATTTTTTTGTGTATTATGTGTACTACTGTAAGGAGCTTTGAGGGTTATTTAAAAACACTCATAAATTAACATTATACTATTATTATTGTCCTTCAATGCATAGTCATGAGAATTGTGAAGAGAGAAAATCTTGCAATACTTCACTCACCACTCTGGGCAAGATGGCAAATTTGCCAAGCATGAACTGCAACTAATAGCACCAATGGTCATAAGAGACGCTGACACATCGAGGCCACTCTGCGTGGCCTCTATGAACTGGGCTGTTAAATCTACACAAGAGCTAATGCTGAATTCAAACAATTCTAATTCCTTAATGCCATATCCTCTTCATTAAAGTCCAGGCACTACTGTTTTGTAAATCCTTTAGGCACCTCAAAATTGATACCCAAAATATAAACAAATAATTGTTCCACATAGACATGGAATACTTGTTTATTCTGAAATATAACTGTTCTATCTACATACACTTCACAGTTTAAACTATAAATCCCACCATTTTCTAACTGCTTTTTCCAATACAGGGTTGCAGGGGAGCTGCAGCTTATCCTGGCATGCAGTGAGCGCAAGGTGGTACAGTATACATGCTGGAGGGGACAGCAGTCTATCACAGGACACACACAGATAGACACACACAACCTCACACCAAGGCCAACTGTCCCAGAAGCCAATTAAACTACCAGCATGTCTTTGGACTGTGGGGGGAAACCCACACAAACATGGGGAGAACATACAAACTCCACGCAGACAGCACCCCAGGTCTGGAATTGAACCCAGGGCCCCAGTGCTACATGGCAGAAGCGCTATCCACTCCACAGCCATGCTGGCCCTTTATATAGATTTTAATTTTCTTTTCATTGTGTTCCAGAGTACTTATTCTCAGTAGTCATAAAGGTAAGACAATGCATACTGAAAAATTATTTTATTTTCTTAAATGTAGCACAAAAGGGACAACAGTGAACACTAAATCCCTGATCCACCCCTCTTCATATTATACTCACTGGATATATATGGCATACAGTATATATGGGGAAACAGCCAAGTCCTGTCAGCTGCAAATGGGCAGGGATGTTTTTGGTAACATTTGGTAGAAAACAGACCTCTTGCTCTTTGAGTAAGCAAAACATGCTGCTATCTGGAACCCGATTCTCAGATTTTTTTAAGGAGCATATTTGTGATTTTTGAAGTGGGCCTAAGTTTCTTATCATTAATATTCATGTTTGTTTTAGGTAAGATGATTGTCACTATCGTTGTTGCTGTGTTGAGAAAGGTTAATGTTACAAATTACTGCCAGAATTACTTCAGTATACAAACTACAAAGAACAGAAAAACGCAAGAGAGGTTACAGACACAAGTGGGCTGCTCAAGTGACCGTATTCATTAGGTTGCTAGTAGCTAGTAGTTTACTGATGAATCATGTGAAACTGTCTCTTGTACTGTAGGAATCCCAGGAACAGGTTTATCTCTAGAACAAATCTGACAGCTTGTCCCAGAGACAGTTCACCCTCTCAATGCATGACGTCATCCTGGCGCCCAAAAGCTGACACCAAACAAATAGCAGGTTTAAGTGATATTGAGTCAGAAGTCCCTACCTTCTGGCCTCCTTCTGGGTCCAGCGAATGCACACACGCTACATACTCCTGCATGGCCTGTTCTTTGCTCATGTCCCCGAGCTGCTTCCAGGCCTGCCTGCAACATCACAGCACAATGTGTAACCCATCAGCAGCCTTACAGAGCCCAGCTGGTAGAAACCACACTCTTAACCGCTTTTCAGTAGGGCAAATGTTTTGTTTTCTATTTTTGATACAGTTCGGCAAGGAGACTGTCAATGCTAGAACTCATCTTCTCGGGTACGTAATCTAGTCACAGTCTATCCCATAAATTGACTGACAGATGTTACTTGCCTAGGATGTTACTTAGCCTTTAACAACTGAAATCCTACTTACAGTCCCTGGTCTGTTGGGTTTCTTACAATCACTGTAAAAGTTCGCACATTTACCTTTCTTTTTTTCTGGACAACACTGAAACTTATATTTAGTGTGGGTTTTGTGGACTCGCACAGATTTGTCTCTTGCCTCGTGTAACTTAAAATGAGTTTGTGCACAATACTTTAGCTATCGCTTACTAAAAGGAATACATATTCAACAAACTGAAAAGGTATCAATGAGAAGAAGCAAACTTTAAGAATATGATTAGCTAGTCATCATGTGAACACAGGATAACAATGGCTGTTTCAAACAGAAAATCCACTGGAATTTAACTGTATTCCTATTTTAAATTCACAGTGGCAATATGCTCACTGTGTGGAAAATGATTCAATTTATTTTTTTAAATTGCTCGATATGAAATTGATCATTTTATTACCCTGTTCATTTATGCCGACTGCTTATTTCTAAATTTTGTATATACATAATGTATGTAACTCAGTAGATAGATAGATAATACTTTATTAATCCCGTAGGGAAATTGATGTGTTACAGCAGTCCAGCCCAAGACAAGCAAAACAGACATCAGAATAGTTATAAAACAAAAGACAAACAAAATAAATAAAAATAAATAAATACATAGGTGTGTGCAAAATGTCCAGATCATAGTCGCTGTAAAAACAATAAAATATGTGCAAAATGTGCATAGGTTTATACAGACTGATTGTCCAAAAAGTACAATGGTGCACCATGCTGTCCATAGAGGAGCAAATGAAGGGCTAACAGTCCTAGCCTAGGGCAGCGTTATACACCCTGACAGCCGCCGGGAGGAAAGATCTGCGGAAACGTTCCCTTGAACACCGTAGCTGGAGCAGTCTGTTGCTAAATGTGCTCCGCTGCCCAGTAACAGTCCCATGAAGCGGATGAGAGGCGTTGTTCATGATGGCTGTGAGCTTGTTCAGCATTCTCCTCTCAGCCACCACCTCCATGGGGTCAAGGCTCATCCCCAGCACAGTGCCAGCCTTCTTGATGAGTTTATTGAGCCTATTTGCATCTTTTGTCATGATGCTGCTGCCCCAGCACACCACAGCGTAGAAGATGGCCGCCGCCACCACTGATTCATAAAAAATGTGTAGCAGTGTTCCACACACACCAAAGGACCTGCGTCTCCTAAGAAAATAGAGTTGGCTCTGACCTTTCTTGTACAGGGCATCAGTGTTACCAGACCACTCCAGCTTATCATCCAGGTGTACCCCTAAGTACTTGTAGGAATGTATGCCCTCTATGTCCTCACCCTGGATGGAAACAGGGTTCAGCGGAGACTTATTCCTTGGAAAGTCAAAAATCATTTCTTTGGTCTTGCTGGTGTTAAGCTGGAGATGGTTAAGATGACACCACTCCACAAAACTGGTAATCAAGCTCCTATATTCCTCCTCCCTCCCCTCTCTAATACACCCCACAATTGCAGAGTCATCCGAAAACTTCTGCAGATGACATGTCTCAGAGTTATACCTGAAGTCAGAGGTGTAAAAGGTGAACAGGAATGGAGCAAGGACAGTCCCCTGTGGAGCCCCAGTACTGCTAACAACCTGTTCGGACACACAGCTCTGTAGCCGTACATACTGTGGCCTGCAGGTCAGATAGTCTATAATCCAGGACAGCAGGGGAGTGTCCACCTGCGCCGCCCTTAGCTTATCTCTCAGTAAAGGTGGATGGATGGTGTTAAAGGCACTGGAGAAGTCAAAGAACATAACTCTCACAATGCTCCCCGTCTTCTCCAGGTGAGAGTTAGCTCTGTGTAGCAGATAGATGACTGCATCCTCCACTCCCAGGTGTGACCGATAGGCGAACTGCAGGGGGTCCAGTGCTGTACTCACCAGGGTTCTGAGGTGGTCCAGTACAAGCCTTTCCAGAGTTTTCATTAGGTGTGATGTAAGTGCCACTGGTCTGTAGTCATTCAAGACTTTAAGGTGCCCCTTTTTGGGTACTGGCACCAGGCAAGATGTCTTCCAGAGCATCGGAACCAGTATACGTGGACAGTAGGTTTGTCAGAAATACAAAATGTTTGGAGACTACCAGGAGAAATAATGTCACAGGTGCAATGTAGTACTACAAGGAGGTACTGTAGATGGATTATGCTTATAATCACAACGTAGTTATACAAACAATTATCTAAGAAGACAGTTTCCAATTAAACCAGTTTAACTGTAATTCATTCTAACTTACCATTTCCTTTGTCCTTCAAAGTCAAAGAAGCCTGGTTTTGCTGTGTTACATGTTCCAACTTTGACCTGAAAAGTCAAACCAGACAGAATTTGAAATCTGAAAAAAAGTTTTATCACATACAATGAATTTACAGTTTCTCTTGCTAGAAAGCATCATCATAAAGTGCTTAACATATTTTAGTCCAAGCGGCAAACATTGTACTGTATCAAGATTATGAAAACAATGTTTGAGGTCATTCTGCAGGAAATACAGGACTGAATTTAAAAGTGGCAGTAAGAAGGTGAAAACTTTTTTTAAAAAACTTATTTTAAGCACTTTCTACAAATTTCAAGAATTAAGAGAAAGAAAAAATAAGCACTGAAGTGAACAAATATAACAATAATTATTCAAGGCAAAACTGGTTAAAGAATTTATTAAGCGATGTCGATCTCATGAAGCAGAGCAAGTCCTGAACTTCTATTCTGTACGTCACAAGAGCTTGCTGCCATCAGCAGCACGGAAATAGAACATTTTGAGATTATGCTCAAAATGAGAATGTGTCCTTGGAAACACAGTGTGTGGTGTCATTGCCTTTATCGTTGCTCATTTTATTCAATTTAAATAGGTCAGCATGTCTCAGATAGGCGTATTTGGCTCAAATAAGGATTAACGTTCAAATATGAATTTGCATTCACAGACTGGATTCACATCTTGTTACTGCTACTTCCAAATTCTCCAGACCAGAGCTGCTTTCCAATCTGATTCATACACATTTAGTAGCTTACAATCATAGTACTTATCCCTGTGTCACATGTTTTTATCATGCCAGTGAAAACTCTATTATTGGTGTCCACACAAATATCTTTTAAAATGGCTGTGTAAAGTATTTATTTCTGCACTTTTCTATATCTGATGTCACGCGAGAGTTTGTTTTCATTAACGATTTTTAAAGCACTTTCATATTCCTCACATTTGCGAATTTAAACAGGTATCATCCGAGTCTTCTGCCGATCAGATCTTGGTCCTAATAAGTCTTTGACTGACGACTTCAAGATGTCATGAGGAAATTGCTTCTTGCCAGTTGTTGTCTTGAAGATGTAAAGTGGGAACTTTCCCCCGTCACAGACTTCAAGAAAAGCAACAACAAGCCAACCCGTTGTTGCGCACAAATCGCGACTTCAGAAAAGTCGTTTTGTACACTTCTATTCAACGTTTGTCAGTTAAATCGATCCCTTGGGAAACTAGAAAATATCGCTAGTGGTTTCTACATCCAAACGTACTCAGTACTTTATAAACACGAAGGTTATCCCTCATTGTCACCAACTACATGACAGAAACTGATTATGCACATGCTGAGTGCACATTTGTAAGGTTTTAAACTAATTGATCCTGAGCCCGAAAACACATCAAACACGCCTTTGCTGCAGTTTATTAAAGAGTTGCCAAAGGTTTGGGGTTGCTTTACCTGTTTATACCTGGCGTACAGGTAAAGCAGCTGTTCTCTGCTCGCTGTCTGCACCAGTCCACGGAGCCGCTCAGCTGCCGCTTCAAACTCGGCTTCGAGCTCTGTCTCTTCCAGGCGATACCCCAGGTCACCAGCACCGCAACCTTCCTCCCCGAGACCCGTCTGAGTCCGAATCTGAACCACCGAGCGGCTCTCCTGTGTCTGGCCGAGCCGGGTCGGTACCTGAACCCGTAGCAGAGTCGGGGGAAGACGATGGAGAGCGAGACGCCATATTTGGAGTATGTGCTATAAATATAAATGTTATGATCGTAGTTTGTATTTCTCGAATGATCTAAATCGATCTCCAGGAACACAAATTATATTAAAATTATGCAGACAGTACCAAGATGCTGGCTAATCGTTTCAGGACTTGTTGCTCACCGCGGAGAGGTCGGCAAGATGGCGACCAGTTCGCACGTGTTTTGTTAAGCGCTGAAAAATTTGGGGTCTTTTTCCCTTAAACTGTTGGTGAAAGGAGAAAATTTGCTTTGATTTGGATGTCTATGATTTTTGACTAACTTTATGTCAATTTTTGGAGAGTTTTAATTTTATTTCTAACCCAAAAAAAAGTTAAAACTTGGATACGATTTTTTTTCTTTCCTCTGAATTGAACTACTGAAAAAAACCGTTATTTTAGGATGGATTCGATCTCTGAAAAAAGCACTGGTGGAAAGAAGCGAAAAGAGAAGGACGTTTCGAAAATGCCGCGGTCTTCAGGAGGGCAGGTGCACCCTGCAGCAGGGGCGAGCGGCGGAGCCGGGGCGCCCCCGAGGCCGAGCACTCGTCCGCCCTCGACAGCGAGAGGAGCTCCGGAGAGCCGCAGCTGGAACAGCTGCTCGACTCCGACAGAGACATTGAGCCCGACACTCCGGAAAAGCCCCTCATGAAGAGGATGAAAGACGAGCCGTCTCTGCTAGAAATGCAGAATAACATCGTGGTGCTTCTCTCCAGGAAGATTAATGAGAGAGCAGATCATCTGGAGGCATTGGTTCGAAAGAACACGATGACAGTTGCTGCCTTACAAAAGTCAGTGGACTTCGCGTTGGAGGAGGTGAGAGACTTAAGATCAGATATGAAAGCAGTGAAGGAAGTGGTTAAAACAAATGCACACATACTGTTGTCAATCTTAGAACTAAAGAAATGTAAGAATGTGTTGCAAAGTTGTGATGAGGCAGGTAATGTGGTGGGGCAGTTTGGCTTGAGCAGTGTGTTGATGGTGGAGAAAACATGTCTGGGATTGTTTTGGTGATTTTCAATGATGTGAGAGAAGTAGGTGGATCTAGCAGACTCTATAGTAACCTTATATTCAGATAAGTAATCTCTCCAAACCTGATAATGTACATGTAGGCCGGAAAGACGCCACCTACGCTCAAGTTTGCGAGAGGCTGCCTTCATGGATCGCAGATGGTCATTGTACCAGGGGGCAGGGCGTCAGGGGTTTTCGTGATTTGACAAAACGAAAGGCTATTTTTTTTGTACTGCAAGAGGTTTAATGCAGATTTTTATTGTTTACAAGAGACGCACGCTTGTTCTTCGGATTTGAATTTTTGGAAGAGTCAATGGGGGAGTGATGTCTGGTTATCATTTGGTAGTAATCATTCTGCTGGGGTTGCAATATTAAAGGGTAAATTTAAAGGTAAAATTATTAGTAGTAGAGTTCATCATTTGGGCAGATGGATAATTCTTGTAGTGGCTCTTAATGGGAAAATGTTTTTGTTGGGGAATATATATGCTTTTAATAATGAACAATATAGCAGAGACTTGTTTCTTGAAGTTGAAGAAGAAGTGAATAAGGTGAAGGACAAGTTCCAGGATATTGAAATTATTTTAGGGGGTGATTTTAACACAGTCTTTGATGTTAAGTTGGATAGATACCCTGTACCTGCTAGATCTCCCCCTCCTGATATGGAGTTGCACAGGTTATGTCAAGGCTTAGGAATTAGTGATATATGGAGATGTAAACATCCAGGACTAAAGGAGTTCACGTGCTGTAACAAGGACAGATCTAAACAATCAAGAATAGATTTTTGGTTAAGTTCAAATGCATTAGAAGGACAGATTAACAAGGTTTCTATTGAACCATCAGTACTATCTGACCATAAAGCAATTTATCTTTCTGTTAACTTGAGTAACAATGAGGATTCTAAAGTCCCTAAGACTTATTGGAAACTCAATAATATGATTTTGGAAAATGACAGCTTTAAAATGGAAATGAAGGAAATTATACAAACATATTGGAGGCGAGCTCAATTAACAAATTCATATAGCCAAAACTGGGAATTTATGAAGTATAAGATAAGATTGATTGCTATAAAAAGAAGTAAAGAAGCTGTCCGCTCTAATAAAATAAAGGAAGAGGAAGTTATTAAGGCAATTTGTGATCCTACTGATGACAGCAATACTGATCAAACAGATGTTTGTAAATTAATTGGACTGCAAGCTGAACTGGATGAACTATACATAGAAAAAGCAAAAGGAGCTTTTGTTAGATCCAGGAGACGATGGTTGGAGGAAGGCGAAAAAAACTCAAAATACTTCTATAATTTGGAAAAAAAGAATGGAGATTATACATCTCTTAGTAAACTTAACATAGATGGCTGTGAAACTCAAAATCCTGTAGAAATTTCAAGATATGTATCAGATTTGTATGGTAAGTTATATACTAGTAAGGCATGTTCTACAGAAAAAATGTGTGATTTTCTGAACTCATTAAAAGAAGACTTTAAAACTATAGACGAAGGGTTTAAAGCCATCTGTGATAAAGAGATATCCATCTTTGAAATTAAGAAAGTTATTAATAAGCTCAAGGTTAACAAATCTCCTGGTAATGATGGCCTTACCACTGGATTTTATAAGACCTTTCGAGATGATTTGGCTGAATTTCTTCTTCTGGTGTTTAAGGAGTCAATTGACAAGGGAGTCTTACCAACCTCGATGACTCAGGGCTTAATAACCATAACTCCAAAACCAGATAAAGATCATTTGTTGATAGATAATTGGCGGCCTATCACTTTGATTAATAATGATGGAAAGATTCCTGCTTCTGTTTTTGCAGAGAGACTGAAAACAGGCCTTGACTCAATTATTGATGAGTCACAGTCGGGTTTCATGAAAGGAAGACATATATGTAATAATATTCGTTTGGTGTTGGACCTTGTAGACTATGGTGAACTTATTAGTCAGGATAGCTTTGTTCTATTTGTGGACTTTTATAAGGCTTTTGACACAATTGAACATTCTTTTATTTTTGAAACTCTCAATTTTTTTGGCTTTGGTGAGTATTTTCAAAAGGTAATTAGAACTTTGTACAATCAAGGTAACAGCTCTGTTAAATTGGCTCATGGAACTTCTCATAGATTTAGAATTGGTAGGGGAATTCGACAAGGATGTCCCATAAGCCCATTCTTATTCCTGCTGGTCACACAAGTTATGGCTATTCATATAAAACAAGATGTGTTTCAGGGTATTCAAATACAGGATAGAGAGATTAAGTGTTCCCAATTAGCTGATGACACAACGCTATTTTTAAGAAACCATGCAGAGATTGAGAAGGCAATTAAGTGTATAAATGTTTTTTCCTCTGTTTCTGGTCTTTCTCTTAATTTAAAAAAATGTGAACTGATGGCTCTTGGGAACTGTGATGTTTCATCTCTATGTAATATTCCTGTAAAAGATGTAGTTAAATATCTAGGTATTAAGATTTCCAAAAATCCAAAAATTAGAAATGATCTAAACTTTTCTCCAATTATGCATTCATTTGAAAAAAAACTTGACTTATGGTTGTTAAGAGAGCTTTCTTTAAATGGTCGAATACTTTTGTCTAAATCTGAGGGTTTATCTAGATTAGTTTATGCTTCACTGGTTCTGGATGTACCACCTGCAACTATTAGGAAAATTGACTCCAAACTTTTCAAATTTATCTGGAGGAATAAACCCCATTATCATAAAAGATAAATTATTTGTCGTCCACAGGCAGAAGGGGGCTTAAATGCTTTAGACTTTAGGACATCTAATGCTATTTTTAAGATTAAATGGATACAAAACTATTTAAAAAATAAGCAAAGTATATGGCATATAATCCCCAATCTGATATTTCAAGAAGTAGGGGGTCTAGAGTTTTTACTAAAGTGTAACTTTGACATTGGAAAAATCCCCTTGAAACTTGCCAGTTTTCATAAACAAGTACTTGTGACGTGGTCACTTATGTATAAACATAACTTTTCCCCACATAGATTTACTATCTGGAACAACAAATATATAAAAATTAGAAATAAAACCTTATTTTTTTAAACTGGGTCAAGAATGATATAATTTGGATTAAACAATTAATCAAGGCTGATGGTAAAATATATAGTTACACCGAGTTTGTTAGAAACATTGGAAGAATTTACAGCTCATATTAGACTACAAGGAAAGGATATTGTGAGTTGTGGATGTAATAACCAATTTTTGAGATCCCTGTTAAAAAATGATAATTTACTTGCGACTACAATATATTGGAATTCCGCATTTGGAAAACGCATTGATTGGAGAAAAATTTGGATGATGCCCAATAAATATTGTATAACCAATAAAATTAAGGAGGTTTCATACAAAATAATTCATCGAATTTACCCAGTTAAAACTCTTGTTGCCCAATGATTTAAAATTAATATAGATGACAAATGTGTTTTTTGTGACAATAGCCCTGAAATTATTCAGCATTTGTTTTGGTTATGTCCCAGGGTAAAAATGTTCTGGACTAAGTTGCAGAATTATATTAAAAAAGAGACCAATATTGATATTTGTTTTGTTGAAAAAGATATTATGTTAAGTTTCAGCCCCAGTGAAAACAATAGAAAAAATTAGTTTGTAATAAATTTAATTATTATACTGGCACATTATCACATACATAAAATGAAGTGGTCTGGGAGGTACCCTGTGTTTGAGTATTTTAAAATGGAAGTAAAGGGGTATTTGCAGACTATTTCGAAATGCAAAAATATGAAAGCGGTGCGGACATTATTTTTATTTAATTTGTTTAATCTTTTTTCATAACTTGAATTGATGTAGTAGTATGTACCCCTGACGACTATTTTATTGTTTTGAATTGTTATATGTACTGTTGTTTGTATTGTAATGTTTGTTCTTTTGTTAAGCATAAATAAAAATTAAAAAACATTTAAAAAAAAGCAAAAAAAACTTGTTGCTCACCACAGTACGTTTACTGTTCGCTCCCCTAAGCGGTCCGAAGGGAAACCAAAAACACAGAGTACATAAGTTCCTAGTTCTACAGTATATATACAGTATAGATGGAAAAAAGAAACGCAACATTTTCTGGAATGAGAATACTATAGTTATAGCTTATGTACTTTCACAAAAAGTTGTCAATTTGTTTTAAGCCCTCTGACCAGCAATACAGCTTGTGCAGTGAGGCATTGCAACTTGCCAATCACACAAAAGTTCATTAGGTGCACTTGTTGTTGCACAGTAGAACGTTGATAGTTCATCTGGCTTGCTTGGTTTTTCAGTAGCTAATTCAGTGGCTAAGTCATTCACGTAACTCGTCTAACCCTTTCTTCAAAGACATCAGGATATTGGCGTCCACATCATAGTTGGGTAGTTTGTTCCAGGCCCCAAACCCTTTGAATAAAAATATGCATTTCCCTGTTTGGTAGATTATTTAAACCTCTTATATTTAAAAAAATTCAAATAGTTTCCCCTAGTTCGTGTTTCACTACTCAATCTTATGAAGTGCACTACTGTAGGTCAGTAGCTTTGAGGATTTTGAATAGTTTGAATAGTTACTTGCTATAACTATGAATAGAATTATGAAGGCTAAGACTGTTGTATTTTTTTAATGGTGTAGTACACCAATAAGATATTTACAGACAACATTAAAACTAACAAACCATTTTGTGATTTAGTTGAAAAGTGTCTGGTCATGGATGTGGTAGTGTGCTCACCTATTTGAATAACACAACATTATACAAAAACATGAATGCAATTATTTTTATTTCAGAAACAGTAGATCAGCTAGGCAAATGAGGTTCCCATCATTAGAACTCCTTTTTTGATTCTTACAGGAAGGCTCTGGATAAAGCGGTCGACATCTTCGACAGCAAAGATGGTTTTTTTAGCATCTTCCTGGAGTTTGGAATTACAGGGATCCCTGGAAACACAGAGTGGTTTGACGTGTCACTGTTCGAGTTTCTTTATTCCATGGCAGCAGGTCAGATAGACTTTGGATACAGTTCTTCCCAGCGGCATCTTAATGTCAGGTTTATTCAATAAGAAGCTATTTGATTAAAGGTGTGTGGTAATTTGGCTATTAGACAACTGTTTTTCAGTCATTTCAATCACATTCATAACTCTAATTCCTCTCATCTTCTATTGGACTATTCACCCCTGATCTGTACTATTACCTGTCCCTTAACCAGTTCAATACATGAATTTCCCTAAATGCCTATTGCCTTTAATTTAAGAAGAACACTATCAAAAACATCTTTAAAATCTAATCATATCATTTTGTATGTTCTGTGTGTTTACTGCTGTGACTTGTTTGAAGAATTTTAACAAGTTGGTAAAGGAAGAATGACCTTTTCTAAAACCATATTGACTACTGCTAGGGTCTTATTTTCATATGAGCGATCCTGTTGTTTAGTTCTAAAGTGGTTTTCATAACTTTACTTGTAAAAGAAGTAAGACGTATTAGCTTATATCTTGTCATATAAGTCACATTTAGTCATATTTACTATACCGAGAGATACTGTAGAAGGGAATGAGGGAGGGCACTGAAAATGGAGAAAACAGAGTACTGTTGAAGAGGACTGCCAAAGATCGATGCACTGGACAATGGACTATTTAGAAGAAGAGAGATCAGGTAAGAGTAGAGCTGCACAGTTAACCACTTCATCAGAGTGGAGTTTAGAGTTCTGCCTCACCATTCCCATGGAGGTAGCAGTGTCAATAAAAAGTGATGTTTGCAGAAGACTAAGGCCAATTTGTGTAAAAATCAGTTTGTTTTTAAAGGATTCTAAATTTAGGATGAATTCCCCCATTCTACATAAATTCCATCCAATGTCTAATTCTGAACCACACTGGTCACTAATGTGCTACACAAAATAAAATCACAGTCACAAACTAAATACTCACCATCTGGAGTGTTCTGAGGCTTGTTCCTACTGAATCTGTCCAAACTAAAAACTTCTTTTTTGAAGAACTATGAGCACACAAAGAAAACAATTAAGGAATATTTCTTCCACAGGTATTATAATTGAACTGTTACGTACTGTATTGATCTTGATAAATTTGTAGTCATTATTCATACAGAATATTCAGCATTGGCCACCATAGCAGTTGCTATTCTTGTTGATTGCAATTAATAGAAATGTCTTAAGAATATTATTTGATGTACAAATGAGCATTCTATTCCAATAATTTCTGTAGTGCTAATATTAAAAATACAATAATGCCCAAATTAATTAATAATTAAAGTTTGGGTAACTAATCCATACCTTGTGTTTTTGAGGCTTGTTGTACTCATCAGGCACTTTAAAAGGTCCAAAGCTTTCACAGCTCCCGCGTCCACTGGATGTTCCCTGGGCTCTTAAGTTTTCCAAAGATGGATTTGTTTCATTCTGAATTCTGAAGTCTTTTGACCTATTACCCATGATCTTATGCTTTATCATGGAGCCAAACTTTTTCAAAGGATGTTTCTTGACTTTCTGGCTCACATTCACATCTTCATCCGGCTTATTAACTGCAAAGGGGATGTTGCTGAGCGAGAGAAGCCCTTCGCTCTCAGACGTTTTGGTCAGTTGCCTTGGGGTCATGTAATGTTTTGCTATGTCAATGCGCAGACCACTCTTGCTTTGGGCTGGACTGACATTTTTGTCCTTATTAAGGCTGGGATTGTACACATACCAAGATGAGTGTCCAGGCAACTCCTGTCACAAAAAAACAAAAAGTTACAGTTCAGTGATTGTTGTTTCAGTTTTAGAAGTAAATCAAAACAAGTAACACTTCTCTTACGGAAAAAAAGATAAGGATTATGGGGTGTGTATATGATTTTAGCACTGACGTTAACACTAGAATAAAGGCAAACAATGAAATATAAAATAATAAAGCAATGTGAATGTTTACAATTGCATGTATAGAAAATAATGCATCTCAATTTTTTTTATGATGCAGACATCAGTTTGGAAATGTAGACAATACTGTGAGCAAGTCTCTCTATAGTAGCAATAACTCACCTGATTGCTTTTGTACTAATTTAATAAGAAAGTGATGAAGCTGAAATCCACAGACAGGTGAGTTTGGTACTGTACGTACGCTATGGACTGACAATAGGGATATTTCTGAGATGTTATACAATATTAGGGAAAACAAATCTGGATTTGTAGTTTTATTGCATTGTAAAGGAAAATGCACAACATAACTATAATCATATTTACAAAATGAGTTCCATCTTCCAGTACTTTCTACACAAATGTCTGCTAATTAGGTACAGAACAGGTCCATCCTACTTTGATAAGAGAAATTTTTACAGGTTTGGAACTGTTGGTCATACCTCATCAACCACATCATGCGAAGAGGACTCCAGAAGTCGTGTTTTCATACTGTCTGGCCTCGAGGAGCTCTTCCTAGTCTTCTTAACTTTGTTCCCTGAAGCCTTACACTGCTGTACTACTTCTTGATCCTGGACTCTTTGAGCCAAATAATCTCCAGGCTTCTCTGGGGTCTCAGAAGCAGAGCAACCTTTTTTCTTATTAGAACAAGGTGTCACACCAACAGCTTCTCCTAGGGAACGCGATGAGCAGGGCTTATCCATAGTGTCTTCTGGCTGGAAACTGTTTTCAAAAACACTTTGGACTGTTGGAGAAAAGCCCTTTGGAGACTTTTTCATAGAAGACTGTACTTTTTTACTTCTGACTGTAGTTACATTTGTGTCCACAATTTTGTCCTGTGTGGACTCACTGGTTTTCTGAGAAATGAGAGATTGTGAAGATGGAATTGAACACCCGCTTCGTAAACCATGAATTGCAATAGTTTCTTTAGCCACACAACAGGCCATTTCCTTGATCATTTCTGGATTCTGTGAGGCAATTCCTACTTGTAATACTTTCTTGCTGCCAATGGATTCCATCAGTTTGCTGTAAACAGAGCTAACAGTTTTCTTGATGGCTTGTTGTAATGGAAGATGTTCTTCAGCCTTTGGTTCACTGATGGTTAGAGTGGAAACCTTTGACAATTCCTTCAGCGCATCTTTGGTGAGTTTCAGTGCCAGGTCCCTGACCTGAGACTCGGACAGCTCTTCCACTTCCCCTGAATAATTTTCTGGGTTGGGGAAACCAGGGCGAATTTTCAAAAGCAGTTTTGCCATGATATCTTTCACTGCATCTGTTCGACACATAACAGGTGAAGGTTCTAACTGGTCCGTTTTGGTGCACATGAGCTGCTCAGTGCTCCAGGTTTCCATATCAATGGCAGCTTGAGGAGTACTGGACTCAGGGCTGGAACAGTTTAGCTGAATTTCCTTTAGCAGATTATCTGTGACTCCATGTACTATTTCGGAAGAAACAAGAGAAACTTCAGAAGACTGAGCACTGGGTGTTGCCTCTTTGTTGTGCTCACTAGTGATTCTAATATCACTCATAAGCTCATCAACCTTCACATCATGCGAAGAGGACTCCAGAGGTTGTGTTTTCATACAGCCTGGCCTCGAGGAGCTCTTCTTAGTCTTCTTAACTGTCTTCCCTGATGCCTTACACTGCTGTACTCCTTCTACATCCTGGACTCTTTGAACCAGATAATCTCCAGGCTTCTCTGGGGTCTCAGAAGCTAAGCAATCTTTTTTCTTATTAGAACAAGGTGTCACACCAACAGCTTCTCCTAGGGAACGTGATGAGCAGGGCTTATCCATAGTGTCTTCTGGCTGGAAACTGTTTTCAAAACCACTTGGGACTGTTGGAGAAAAGCCTTTTGGAGACTTTGTCATAGAAGACTGCAGTTTTTTACTTCTGACTGTTCGACCAATAACAGGTGAAGGTTCTAACTGGTCCGTTTTGGTACACATGAGCTGCTCAGTGCTCCGGGTTTCCATATCAATGGCACCTTGAGGAGTACTGGACTCAGGGCTGGAACAGTTTAGCTGAATTTCCTTTAGCAGATTATCTGTGACTCCATGTACTATTTCGGAAGAAACAAGAGAAACTTCAGAAGACTGAGCACTGGGTGTTGCCTCTTTGTTGTGCTCACTAGGGATTCTAATATCACTCATCAGCTCATCAACCTTCACATCATGCAAAGAGGACTCCAGAGGTTGTGTTTTCATACAGTCTGGCCTCGAGGAGCTCTTCTTAGTCTTCTTAACTGTCTTCCCTGAAGCCTTACACTGCTGTACTCCTTCTAGATCCTGGACTCTTTGAACCAGATAATCTCCAGGCTTCTCTGGGGTCTCAGAAGCTAAGCAATCTTTTTTCTTATTAGAAGAAGGTGTCACACCAACAGCTTTTCCTAGGGAACTTGATGAGCAGGGCTTATCCATAGTGTCTTCTGGCTGGAAACTGTTTTCAAAACCACTTGGGACTGTTGGAGAAGAGCCTTTTGGAGACTTTGTCATAGAAGACTGTAGTTTTTTACTTCTGACTGTAGTTACGTTTGTATCAACAATTTTGTCCTGTGTGGACTCACTGGTTTTCTGAGAAATGAGAGATTGTGAAGATGGAATTGAACGCCCACTTCTTAAACCTGGAATTGCAATTGTTTCTTTAGCCACACGACAGGCCATTTCCTTTATAATTTCTGGATTCTCTGAGGCAATTCCTACTTGTAACACTTTCTTGTTGCCATTGGATTCCATCAGTTTGCTGTAAACAGAGCTAACAGTTTTCTTGATGGCTTGCTGTGATGGAAAATGTCCTTCAGCCTTTGGTTCACTGATGGTTAGAGTGGAAACCTTTGACAATTCCTTCAGCGCATCTTTGGTGAGTTTCAGTGCCAGGTCCCTGACCTGAGACTCAGACAGCTCTTCCACTTCCCCTGAATAATCTTCTGGTTTGGGGAATCCAGGGCGAATTTTCAAAAGCAGTTTTGCAATGATATCTTTCAATACATCTATTCGACCAATAACAGGTGAAGGTTCTAACTGGTTCGTTTTGGTGCACATGAGCTGCTCAGTGCTCCGGGTTTCCATATCAATGGCAGCTTGAGGAGTACTGGACTCAGGGCTGGAACAGTTTAGTTGAATTTCCTTTAGCAGATTATCTGTGACTCCATGTACTATTTCAGAAGAAACAAGAGAAATTTCAGAAGACTGAGCACTGGGTGTTGCCTCTTTGTTGTGCTCACTAGTGATTCTAATATCACTCATCACCTCATCAACCTTCACATCATGCGAAGAGGACTCCAGAGGTTGTGTTTTCATACAGTCTGGCCTCGAGGAGCTCTTCTTAGTCTTCTTAACTGTCTTCTCTGAAGCCTTACACTGCTGTACTCCTTCTAGATCCTGGACTCTTTGAACCAGATAATCTCCAGGCTTCTCTGGGGTCTCAGAAGCTAAGCAATCTTTTTTCTTATTAGAACAAGGTGTCACACCAACAGCTTCTCCTAGGGAACGTGATGAGCAGGGCTTATCCATAGTGTCTTCTGGCTGGAAACTGTTTTCAAAACCACTTGGGACTGTTGGAGAAAAGCCTTTTGGAGACTTTGTCATAGAAGACTGCAGTTTTTTACTTCTGACTGTTCGACCAATAACAGGTGAAGGTTCTAACTGGTCCGTTTTGGTACACATGAGCTGCTCAGTGCTCCGGGTTTCCATATCAATGGCAGCTTGAGGAGTACTGGACTCAGGGCTGGAACAGTTTAGCTGAATTTCCTTTAGCAGATTATTTGTGACTCCATGTACTATTTCAGAAGAAACAAGAGAAACTTCAGAAGACTGAGCACTGGGTGTTGCCTCTTTGTTGTGCTCACTAGTGATTCTAATATCACCCATCACCTCATCAACGATCTCACTTGCTTCTCTGCTAATACTGGTTTCTGGTGAAAGGGATGAACATTGGGAAGCTGAATGTGTCAGCTTGGAAATGTTGGTCACCATAGAGCTGATTATGGTTTTGACCACTGTCTCATTTCTGGAGGCTACAGCTTTCTGTAGAACTTCTTGGGATCCAGTTTGACACAGCAATTCATTGTGAACAGAGCTGGCAACCTGCTGAATCTTGTGTGGTTCATGAAACACATCATTATCCTGTTTCACAACTGTTATCTCCTGGTTTTCGGACAAGTCCTGCAACACACTGTCAAAGAGGTCCACAGCTATCTGACTCAGCAAAGACACAGACATCTTCCCTGGGATTTCTGTAGAAGTTTCCTCTTTTATCAAAGTAGGGTATATCTGTAATAGCAGCTGTGTTATGATGTTTTCCACAGTCTCAGTACACACTAAAGTCATATTAAGTGATTCTGTTGATTTAGCCATAGAACTTTCCTGGAGCCCAACTGAGGAAACCGGTTCAATATTCAACGGTTCTACAGGGACACTGAGTGGTTTGATTTCAGAACTGTTTTCAAGGTGGGAGTCTCTTTTCAGTTCCTCAGAAGAACTCTTCTCAATTTCTGATGTCACCCTGGCTGCTGGTATATTACCTATGGTAACAAAGAGCTTTTCATTTAATGATAGTAAAACAAAATATCAGAAAGTATGTAGAATTGAAACAAAAACTAAATTATATTGAGAAGTAACGAATGACAGGCATCACAAAATATTTGAGTATAAAGCTTCATGTTCCTGTAAAACTATTACATCTTGGAGCTCAGGTAACTACATACAAACAAGCAGCCATATTCACAGATACTGTATATATGGCTACTGAATATATGGCTATATTCACTCATTCTCTCATTCATAGTCATGGCCTACACTATCTTAGTCTAAATACATCAAAAACTTTTAAAAGATACAAGAGATAAAAAATCAAGGTACTGTATATTTACAATACAACACAAGAATTACCCCCAACTTATATTGTGTTAACATCTTACAATATACTGTAGCAATCAATACATTTGTATTTTTTTCTATCGTTCATAGTTTCAGTTCTGTTTTCACATCTTTCTATGAGAAATTGCTCAATATTACACATATCTTTGAAATAACACATATAAAATATTGGGAGCTATATTTTAATAATCTTATGTGTATAAACACAATTTTTAAGTGTCCATTTCTGTAATTGTTCCAATTTACAGTATAGAAACGCAGTATATTCAAGAAACAAGTTAAAGTGCAGTCACTACATTTTTTAACTTGTACTTCATAGCAACTAAAAGGTTAATACACTATTAAATGATTTGATTTGATTTCCTTCTTACCTTGATTTTCACTGTCTTCAGGCTTCATTGATAAATCACACACAGCAGACAAAACATCCATGACAGACTTTACAAGCAAGCTGGAAAGCTGATTAATTGCATCATGGTACATCTGTGAACTGGGCACTGATGGTTCAGTACTTTTCTGTGGTTTGTGATCCTTGGCAGTCAGAGACACTTTCTCTGAAATCCTTTGGGAAGACTTAAATTCCGGATTTGTATCACAATCTTGAAAAAGTGAAACATCTTTCTCATTTTCGTCAAAAGTTGGAGAATCGGGAAAACTGAGGCACTGCTTCAACAGCTTTTTCACTGATTTCTCAGTAAATGAATACAACAACTGCATAGAAAGCTCTGAGGACTTTGGATGGGATAAATCCTGAACAACTAGACGGCTCTTTAAAGTTGGATCTGAATTAGATTTGTGAGCTGTGCCCAATTGTACTGCAATTCCCGATTTCAAAATTAAATGGAAAACATTTTTGACAAGTTCTTCTGAAAATACACGCAGAGATCCACTCGAGACAAGTTGTTCCACTTTCCTTTCAATAGGACTCATTGTAGAACTCTCTGTGGAGGTCCTGACGTGGTCCTTAGGCTCTTCTGAAACCCTTGTCTGTAGTGGGGGGAGATTGTGCTTTGCTGTGGCTCCTGGTACTTGAGATGCACAGGATGCCTCTTCAGCTGAAAGCTTTTCAATGTTCAAGTTAACATTATTGGAGTGGGTTTGAAATGCTATATTCTCAGTGACGAGACCAGCAGCACACTCTGATTTCTTTTGGCTTGCTCTAGACTTGCTTTTTGTATCTGAGGCCTCCGTTACACCAAGTTCGCCCATAATAATGTCGACAATACTCATGGCAACAATTTCAATGTCAGACACTGCAGGCTCTGCACGGGCTATGTGTTCTGCTGAGAAGTCAAGCTTTGGTGAAATGAGAGGGCTTGGCTGGTCTCCTTCTTCAACATTGTCAAGTGTTGTTTTCTCTGAGCCTCTCTTTTGTTCTGCGGTATTTAAGCTGTTTTGATCTGTAAATGAATCTTCTATCACATTGCTTCTGCAAGGAAGTTCCATGAACTCTTGTTCACCCAGTCCCATGTCATTTGAAGTAGAGGGTTTCTTCCAAACCCGGGACCGGGGAACTCGATTGCTTTTACATGTCAATTCATTTTCTTGTTCTGCTGTAGGTGTAGGTTGATGCTGAAGCTTTGATGAAGCATCAGTCAGGGCTCTATAGGGACTGTCCCGACTCATGACTTCTGTGTCATCTGTATAAGAATCAATCACCATCCCAGGCACATTTACGGGTGGGAAACGTTGAGCAGAATATTCTCTACGGTTACTTTTAGTGTACTCTTTATGGACAGTGTCTTCTGCACTAGACATCCTGTCTTTCCCATATTGTTCACCAGAGAGGTGCATTGTTTCATAATCTGGCTTTAAGACCACATCTGAAACTTTAAGATTTTCAAATGTAGATAAAACAGAATCCACCAGTTCACTTGCTTGAAGGGTTTCTTCTGAGGGTTTTGCTCTTGCTCCTGAGCAACATCCTTTGTCATCACCCCTATTTATTTCACTCCTGATTGTTTGCAATATCTGACTGCCAACATCCTTGGCACAGATGATTAAATTTGCCTGATTTTCCTGATTAGTCCTGCTTTGCCTTGAGAAATCAACGTTCATTAACACACCTAAAGGTTCTGAATCTTCACTAAGATGCTTACGGGGTGCTGAGTTTGATACTGACATGCTTTTCTTAGTCAAGTGTGGTTCACTAAAGCTCAGGTGTGAAACTTGGACTGAAGAAGGAAACATCTCAAGTGAATCTGCTGATCTCTGCTCTTTAGCAGATAAAACTTTCCTTGCTTTGAACAAAGACAGGCTCTTCTGATTCCAAAAGTGTTTCAGTTTGTTCTTCACAGTTTTGAAGAGTTCCACAGTCATTGTCCTAAGGTGCTCAGCTGTTCTAGTCTCAGTTTTAATTCCTGATGTTCCTGGTAACAGGGCTGTATCACAACTTTCGAATTTATTTTTGTAGTCTGTTGAGAAAGAAATCTTCTCAAAGCATGTAGCGTAATGTAGTTTTTCTAAAACATCAACAAC